>NC_056750.1:858813900-858856763 GCF_019279795.1 Protopterus annectens
ATTCGCCAACCGAGGACCCGCCTGACGGCAGGAGAACCCATCTGTTATTACTGCAGCTGTATTAGCACTCGAACATCTACATTTATGGTAGGTACAAAACTGTACTTTCTTCCACCTATACAACCTATTGAATTTGGGAACTGAGAAATGCTTTCCTAGCTCTGATCAACTGTAGTTTTGAAGAGTCAGATACATTTTCGTAGCCTTGAGGTTTTCTGACTCGTACTGTTTTACAGCTTAGTTATATGTAAGCATGTAAGTCCTCCTTGTATCCAAAAGGTGCACTTTGTTTTTTTACAGGTTTATATATATTTTTTCTTTCATCTCCTTTTTCGCATTCACATAGATAAAGCTGGTCAGAAAGTTGTACATATTTTCTTAATACAGGAAACGCACATTAAAGTCGGTCTCGGTCTTCTTTGGGTGAACATGGAGTCCACACCTATATAAAATAGTTGAATCTGTATCTGTCTCTCCATAGCTCCCTGTCACCACTGGGGTACCACAAGGCCTTATTTTTAACATTCTCACCAACACCCTCCACACAACAGACCGCCTTAATACAGCACCCACATGGTCCAGACTCATTTAAACATCTGACAAAATGACACACCTCCAGAAAAATTACTCCGGAAGGTTTAACAGTAATTGAAACATGGCCTTGTAACTCGCAAGTTATGCTCAACTATAAAAAATAGTTACTACTTTTCTACAAATCCCTCTCCCTTGAAAAAACATTATTTAAAAGTCCTCTCTTGATAATGCAATCACTGAAGTCGCTTCTCATAGCAAATTGGTAGGGGTGATAGTAGATGATGAGCTTACATTCAACTTACATATATATATATATATATATATATATATATATATATGTATACGAAATTGTACAAGAAAAAGTCATCACATACTAGGGGTGCTTTATTGAGTCGAAAACATTTTCTCTGACACAACTAACGCTACACTTGCCAGTGCTTGTTTTCTTTCCACATTTTTTATGGCGCTCCCATCCTTGTAACCTTCAGGGATCACAAAAATCAAAACTTGAGCACTGCTATAACAAAAGTTGCAAAAAATACTGCTTTCAGTGTAAACTGGTTAGAATTATTTATTTAACATTTGTTTACCAGGATAGTCCAGCTGGACAGCTAGAGTCCATTTTCATTGGGGACCTGGGGAGAAAAGCTCTAAACAGTTGCAGAGTAATGAACAAGTTATAATAATAATCAAGGTGACAAAGTTTAGGAAACATATGCAGAAAGGTTAACAGGCTAGGGCAGCCATGGTGGTGCAGCGGTTAGCGTTGCCGCCTCACAGCAAGAGGTTCTCCCGTTCGATTCTCTGCTGGTGTGCCTTCTGTGTGGAGTCTGCATGTCCTCCCTGTGGTCACGTGGGTTTCCTCCGGGTGCTCCGGTTTCCTTCCACATCCCAAAGACATGCAGTAGGTGGACTGGACAGTCTAAATTGTCCCCAGGTGTGACTGTGTTAGTGTTTGTGTGCCTTCTGTGGAAGGTTGGGCACCAGGCTAGCAACTCGACACTGTAAAACTCCACTGCCAATCATGAGGGGACAGATGATCCACTGTGGCGACCCCTAACTGGAAGAAGCCCAAAGAAGAAGATGTAGAAAGGTTAACAGGCTATTAATACAGAGATAAAATACAGAGAAGTGCAGATGCAGCGTTTTTACATTACAGGGCATTACTTTAGTATAGGCATATTGATAGTATTTACAGAGTGAATGCAGTATTATTTGTTTGTCTAAAGAATTAGGAGGTAACTTCCTTCAGCAGGGTGGGACTTCAGGGAGTTCCCTTGCAGTTACTTAAATGGTTGGGTGTATACATAAGATTTTGAGGGGTTTTTGAAAGTGGAAGTACATTTTTGTAGTCTGAGGTCAGGAGACAAGATATTCCATATTTTTGCAACTACGTGAAGGAAAGAGAAATTCCCCAGAGTTGTTTTTACACTGGATATTTTCTGTCAGAGCTTTGTTACTGGATCACAGCTGTCCATTAGAATTGTAGGAGTTTAGGAGGCCAGTTAGGGCAGGTGTTTTCAGGATAGTATAAGATCTGGTGTGCTAGGTTGAGTTGGTGGTATCATAGCAAATTTGGGAATTCTAACCAGTGTAGTATATGTACGGATTGGGATTAATGGGAGCATGGTCTGGCATTGGTAGCGAACCTGGTGATTTTGTTATAACATGTGGAGAATTTATTATGGTCCATTTTATTTAGGTTTTTTAACACTGGGCAAGCATACAGTAGTATGCTAGCAACAGTAGTGTTGCTAGCAAATGGGTTCTGGCTATGACGATTCTAGCTTTGGAGATGTGTACCTTTTACAGCTGTACAGGGTCCCTAGCGTCTTGTGGACTTTGGAGACAGTGAGAGATATATGTTTGCTGTATTTTAGTTGTTGGTCGATTGTAAATCCTAGCAGCTTTGCTTCTGGGACTGGGGTGATGAAGGTCTTCTTAGCTGAAGATATAGGGAAGGTAGTATCATAGGTCTTTCTTGGGTGGAACGACATAAGTTGTTTTTTCTTTGGGTTTAATATTAATTGGAATTTGTTTATCCAGTTTTCGTTTATAGTGAAGGATTGTTGGGTTTTATGTTGGAGAAGTTGAATGTTGGTTGTGGAGCAGATCAGGGTTGATCATTGGCATATTGGACTGTTTCGGCTTTTGTAGTTCCTGAGTGGAGTTGGTTTGTAAAGATATTGAACTGGAGAGGGCCGAGTAATGAACCTTGGGGTATGCCAACTCTGACTGGGAGTGGAGGGAAAGAGAGTTAAACCATTGACAGATTAATGGTGGTTGTTAAGATATCTATTAAACCAGAGTATGGTGGGACTGTCTGGTTGAGATCTGAGAGGCATGTTAGTTTATTCTGGAAAATTGTATTGAATGCTTTGGATAAGTCTAGAAAGGTGGCCGAAACAACTTTACCTTGGTTCCTATATGTGTTTATGGTGTTGGTGAAGTTAATTAGGGCTGTGGGTGCTGCTGTGGGATGGACGGAAGCCGTGTTGTGAATTGGATAGGTGGTTGTTAGAGAGAAGGTGGGTGAGGAGTTGATGGTGGATGCACCTTTCTAGAATTTTGGATAGTGGTGTAAGTATTGTGACGGGTCGGTAATTAGAAAGATAGGTAGAGGGACTGCCCTTGTGAAGGGGAATGATGAAAGAGGGTTTCCACAAGGTTGGAATGGCATGTTCGGTAATAGATCTATTTATTAGTAGTGTGACAGAGTAGATTATGGCCCTGGATGCGAGTTGGAGGTATTCAGCAGGAAGATGGTCAGAAGTGAGGGTGGTTGGTTTAAGTCTTGCTAAGAGTTTTTGGATGATAGATGCTGGAACACTGGCTTGAGAGAGGAGGAGGTAGTGTTTGTCTGTGGTTCATGGGGTTGGTGGAGGTTGGAGGGATTTATATTGTAGTCGTTGAAACTGGAGGCTATGTGTAAGTTTAAACCTTCTATATTAGATGGGGGTGTAGTTTCGTTACTAGGCTGGAGGATGATGTTCACTGTGGTCCAGAATTTTTGAGGGTTGTTACTGTGTTTTCTTTGTAGGGCAGTCTTAACTTGTTTCTTTGCTTTATTTCTAAGTTCAAGGAAGGCTTGCCTAGTTGTGGGTGTTTTGTGTTGACACCAGATTCTCCAAGCCTTATCCCTCTATTTTAGTAAGGCCCTTGTGGTGATTTGTAGCCAAGGGCAGGGTTGCTATGTATTCTAATTGTTTTGATTTTGGCTAGATGGTTGAGGATGTCTAGAAATGTGGAGTTGAAGTATTCTATTGCGTTGTCTAGTGGGAGGGTTTTGTTGGGAGACCAGCTGCAGGATTCTAAGGCTTCTAAGAAGTTGTCTGTGGGGACGTTTTTGTAGGCGTGGGTTTGTAGTAGAGAGGGGGAGTCTACTGATTTAAGTTTGTGTCTAAGGATGAAAGTGGTATTGTGGTCATCGAGAGAGTTAGGCAGTGTTCCACATTGATGGGCAGTGGTGGGCTAGTTTGTGAGGATCCAGTCTAGTATGGATTCCCTTTTTGTGGACTTATCAATGTATGTGGGTGCTTGAATTAGTTGGTTGATACTATGTAGGTTTATGTGACTGGTGGGTGTTGGTGAGTTGATAGAGTTCCAGTCGATATTGACATTCCCTAGGAGTATGGTTTCTTTGGGGTGGGTCTGGGAAGCCCACTGGAGTATCGAGTCTAGTGTGGTTAGGCTGTCCCCTGGGAATGTATAAATCTTGTGCTGGTTTAAGAGGTGTGTGACACATGATTTCAGTGTTTTTGGAGTTAGGGAGTTCTTTTTGTAGTAGCTGGAGTTTTAGATTGGTTAATACCTCCACCTTTTTTGTGAAGTCTCTACTCTTTGAATGTTATATCTGGGAGGGGTCCGCGAGGGTTTATGGGAGTTATCCTTAATATGAGGCTCAAGCCGTGTCTCAGTAATGAGTATTATGCCAGGGTTGTATAGGGCAGAAAGTTCACCTCCACATACCTTCTCCCCTCCCTAATGTATGGTGCTCCTCTGTTCTTGAATCTTCAGCTCTGCCTTCAAACTAAATTAGAAGCCTGCTGCAATAAAATCTACAAATATGTCACCAGCTCTAGGAACTCATCCCATCACTGTATCTCCCTCCACTCACTGCAGTGGATCGAATTTCCCAGCTATCTGAACCTCCTTAAACTCACCACTGCCCATAAGCTCATATTTACAGTAAACAGAAAGTTTACCCCGGGGATCAGTTAGGTTCATAGATTAGTACTATGCTAACTGCCCTTGCGAGCCATTTTAAGCCTAGCCAATTATCTTTTGTGAGACTCATATCCTGCACCTTGTGCTTGCAAGGCAAACACCTTAACCATTAGGCCACCCTCCCAACCCCTTACTGGACAGAGGCACAGGGAACTAATCTAAGGGTGCGGCAAAAGCCAAAACATTCTGGCTAGGCTTATAAATGCCTTTGGGCAGAGAGCCTAGTACCTACCTATGAACCTATTTAACCCATCCTCCTGTCCCACTCTCCACCTCCTTAACTGCCTATATTCCTAATCTTTCACTTAGGTCAGAAAATCAGAACCTGCTCTAAGTCTACAAACCTTTATGGCCACCTGGACACACCCTGCTATCCTGCTCCTTAGCTAAACAACAGAACTCTCTCTTCCTCCCTCCCTAAGAAATACTCATAACCACTCTAACTTTAAATCCCTCCTCCATTTCCACCTTTCTTCAAAGTGGGAATGCCCTTGCTCCTTCCCCACACAGGACCCTCCTGTATCAAAACCCACCTTCCAACTCTGTGCATCATCTCTGCACTCACATCATTTGCCCTTCTACTTCACCTCCACATTTTGTTAATAATTTGTCTCCAACAATTTCTCATCCTCAAATGTAATTCACTGTTAATGACCCTTAGACTGCCCTGTTGCTAGATTTTTACTACTATTATTGTGGGTTGTACAATTTCAATTGTAATTGTTAATGACTCTTGGACTGTATACAGGTGCTAGATTTTATTATTATTGTAGAATGTAGAAATGGTTTACTGTAGAATGCTGCATAAAGCTGTATGACTTCTTTGCTTTGTATATGTTAGTGTTTGTCATTGTTACTGGAGCTTTTCTCACTGGGCCTCCACTGAAAACATGCTCTTTTTAGGCCCAGTGGACTTCCCCGGTCATCAAACTGAAATAAATAAATAGCTGAGTGCAACTCTTCTGTTTTGTTCATAATACTCCGAATGTTCAAGTTGAGTATTAAGTCAGTGAGTTTATGCTTAAGTGGTAGGTGGGAGTTTAGTGTGTTGTTGGGCCGTGGTTGGGGTGAATAGTCTCCTCCTAGTAGTAGCTAGGCTGCAGTGTTGCTAATTGTTTTAAGGTACAACATAATTAGGCAGTGGAATCTGAGGCTTGGTTGTTTTTTGGATTGTGAGACATAGTGGATTGGGGAGGTGATTTGAAAGGTGATTTGGCTATAACTGGATAGGGATGTGACTGTAGGTTTGTAGGGGTTAGAAGTGGTAAGCAGTATGATGGGGGATTTAGGGTAATTATGTTTGGGTGAGTGGTGGTAGGAGGCTGTGGAAAAGCATATGAGTACGGAAAATAGCAGTAGGGGAGTATTGTACAAGTGAGAGTGGGGTGTATAGGACATAGTAGCAGGGATGTGGGTTTAAAATTGGTGTTGTGTGCCTTTGAGGAGGGACTGCGTAGATTAGGACTGTGTGTAGTGTCAAAGTATATGGGAGAGTAAGTGTAGGTGTAGAGAATGTGAGTGGATAGGAGAAAAGGAAGTAAAGTGGATGGTGTTTATGGTTGCGGGATGGAGTCAATCCTTGAGTGTGGGTGAAGTGTGTGATTGGGAGTGACTAGTGGGTGTGGTTGAGGGGACAGGTAATGTGGGGCTGAGATAAATCTACATGTAGTGGGGACAGGCAGGAATTGGGGTTAGTATAGGGGAGCGGAGTGAGCTCGAGCGGTAGCAAGGGCGAATTGGAACGGGGATGCACCAGCAGTGCAGATAAGTGGCTGTAAAAAACGATCAGTGTGTTGGGCAAGAGGCTGTGTAAGGAATTAGGAGAACAGTAGAGGTGTGAGTAGTGACTGTTGTTGGTGTAGCCTGCCTGTAAAGTAAGATTGAGTGGGAGGAAGTTCTATTAGGTATTGTCAGTTGTGGGGGGGGGCAGGGAAAGACCGTGCTGAGGAGGGAAGGTATGTGAAAGGTCCCTGAGTGATTATACTAGTATGCGTGGCATCGGTGTGGCTGGGGCTCTCAAAAATAGGAGTTTTATTTATTTATTATTTTAGTTTTGTTTACCGGGAAAGTCCAGCTGGACAGGAGTCCTTTTTCAGTGGAGGTCTGGGTAGAAAAGCTCCTGTGTAATGCAGTAACATAGTATATTAAAAACATAACTTGAAACTTATAAACTACATCCAAAACTGTAAGACAGTGATGTAATACATTAATACGTTGAAACAATAGCAACTATAGTAGCAGCATATTATACATCATGTAAATTTGTAGTTATGTACAATGTGCATAATTTGAGTAGAGACAACAATTCAAATAGAGAGTCCAGGTTGAGAATTGGGGGTGCAAGAAATAGTATTTTACAGGGGGAACTGAGAGTTCAGGTTTTTAGAAGTGGTGTAGTAAAGCAGAGCATAAAGGGTTAGAAGAGGGATTTCAGGAGAAGGGGAGTGGGCGAGGGGCTTTATCCTGGGGTATTACAGGAGCAGAGCCAGGAGTTAGCAAGGTGGGTTTTTAGAAGCTTTTTAAACTGTTTGGATGTGGGAGTAGTCACTAGTGAATTTGGCAAGCAGTTTCAAAGCTTGGAAGTGTAGTTTGAGAAAAGAGTTTCACCTGCTGATTTTGCTTTGGTGACTTGGAGAAGAAGTTTATTGTTGGAGCGAAGGGATCTAGAAGCAGACTATGGCTGAATAATGTCTTTGAGGGCAGGGGGCTTTTCTGGGTGGTGGAGAATTTTTATGAGCTAATTTTACTTGATTAAATTGAAGAAGCAAATGGAATTCTAGCCAGTCAGGTTTGTTATAATCACATTGCTAAATTTGCCACTGGTTCTACTTACAGAACTCACCACTGTCAATACCTTAAACCCTTAGGATGGCTAGAATTGCCTAGCTTACTTCAGTACAATCAACTTTGTAGTAGCCCACAAAATTCTCAACCACCCAGTTAATACCCCTGCACTTAAAAACATTATTTATCCCCACAGGAACATGAGGCCACTTCGATCTTCTAACAAACTGCTAATTCAAACACTCAAAATTAAGAGCTCAGCTGGTGACTCCTTGTTTTCTAACTCTGTTGGCAAAATTTGGAATTTACTTCCAGCTGACCTAACTCTAGAACCATCATTAAACCAATTCAAGAAAAATCTTACAGTATTTCATGACACACTGACTATGCCCCTCTCACAATCCAGACTAACTCTTACCATACTGTAGTACACAAAACAGTATTGTAAGGAATACCTAGCTCCTTCTGTCTGATTGTCTGTAACCATATAAGTTTGAGCTATGACTGACTGTAATTGTTTTAATGCTCATGTTCAATTTCAATGTAATGTTTTAATGTTGGAGCTTTTCTTCCCGGGCCTCCGCTGAAAATGGACATGTATCCAGTCGGACTATCCCGGTCAACAAATGTAAAATAAAATAAATGTAAACAATGACGTGACTTGTAAGAAGCATTGGTGGCAAATTTAGAGATTTTATTGTAGCAGGCTTCAAGCTTGGCAAGGTCAGTTTTGCGGAGGTTTGTTAGTATTGGGGATGCATATAGGAGTGTTGATAGAAAGTGTGTCCTGGTAAGTGTGTCCTGGTAATTGTCATTTTAGTACTGCTTGTTAGAAATTGAATATTTCTATATAGGAGGCCAAGTTTCTTGTGGACTTTTTTGATGGTTTGGTCTATATGGAGATGGAATTTCAGTTTATTGTCAATTGTAACCCCTAGCAGATTGGTATAGGGAGTAGGAGTGATCATGGTTTTGTCTTTAGAGAAGATGTGGAAGGTTGAAGAGGAAGAAGTAATTCTAGTGGGGAAGAAGAGCATAAGTTTTGTTTTACTGGGATTTAATATAAGCTGTGAGTTGGTTAACCAGGTTTCTACAGACAGGAAGGAGTCTTGGGTGATGGATTGAAGGTTGTTGAGGGAGGAGGCAGAGCAGATCAAAGTAGAGTCGTCAGCATACTGAGTTATACTGGCATGGGGAGTGGCAGAGTGAAGTTGGTTGGTAAAGAGAGAGAGAATAGTACGGATCCAAGGATGGAGCCTTGTCCCCTATGGAGACTGGGAGGAGGGGTGAGAGGGATTGTTGCCAACGGATGGCTTGTCGGTCTGTTAAGTATCTTTGAAACCAGACAATGGCAGTATTTGCTAAGGTTATGGGAGGTGAGGACATTAATATGTTTGGTGTGATTGACCATGTCAAAGGCCTTTGACAGGTCTAGGAAAATGGCTAATACAATTTGGGAGTTGTTTCTGTACTGATTGACTATGTTTGTGAAGGATAGTAGGGCTGCTGTGGTGCTGTGTGCAGGGCGAAAGCCATGTTTTTTGTGGGATAGGAGATTGTGAGATAGAAGGTATTCTTTGAATTTGGAGTGAACTACTCCTTCCAAGATTTTAGATGGGGAATGAATGGCAATGGAGCGATAGTAAGTTCACAGGAGCTGCTGCCTTTGTGGAGAGGCAAAATCTGACAGATTTTCCATATAGTGGGGACATGAGCTTCAGTTAATGATCTATTTAAGTATGGTTATTGGGTAGGAGATAGCATCTGAGGCAATTTGCAGAAACTCTGCATGGGGATTATCAGCAGCTAAAGTGGTTGGTTTTAGTTTTTTCAGTAGTTTTTTGATATAGTGGGTGGGGACTGGGGTTAACCTGAAATGGTTATTATTTTGTGGGGGGGGTGTTTTGGTTCGGTTCAGAGGGGGTAGGGTTGGACTTCGGTTGTTGGCTAGGGGGCTGCTTGAACATCAGGCTTCTCAAGAAGAGCTTTTTCAAAAAATAGTGAATAGACAACACTCAGGGATAACTTGAGATTGTCTGCTTTACCAAAGAAACTGGAAGGAACAGACTGCATTACTTTTATGAAAGTATAAATAAACAGTTGGACTGGAATTCTCAGTGGCGCAGTGGTAGCGTTGGCACTTCTCAACCAGAGATTCTCTGATTTGCTTCTCAGCTGGCGTACATTCTGTGAGGAGTCAGCAAGTCCTCCCTGCGTTTGTGTGGGTTTTCTCCATGTGCTCCAGATGTTCATCGTGTTTCACTGTTGCAGTCATTACACTTGGGTTATCCTGCTGGCAGGCAACCCGAAGTCGGTCCGAGTTCCAAAGTCTTGGTCCAGCGTCGGTTGCTGTCGCCTCTTCCCTGACGTCAGTGCGCCAGGGGTATTAAAGATGCAACCAACGCCATTTTCTTCAGTCTTTCTTGCCGCGCGGTGCCCGAAGCAAAAGCAGTTCACAAGTGCCGGTCAGCCTACTCCTGAGATTTTCAAAATTGAGTTTCAGAACCAAAGTCTTCAATAAAGCTAAGTACCCCGTTGGGGAAACTTTTTCTTGCTCCAGACTGATGTCAGTAAAAGTTAATAATTGTATTTCTTGTGGGAAGCAAATACCTCATAAGGACTTTCACTCTTACTGTATTCCTTGCCTAGGCCCTGACCACAACGTTACCAGTTGTCGGTTTTGTGCTAGATTCAATAAACACACTATTAAATGCTGGTTTGATTTTGCTTTACATTATTTTGGCCGAAGGTTTCATTACATAATGCCGTCGGAACAACTGACGACCGGAATTTATAAAAAAAAATGCAATGACAAAGAAAAGGACAGGTATCTGAGGTCCAGAACCGACAACAAAGCCTCTTCTAGGCCAGTCGCCAGTTCTTAGCGAGGCGCTTTCGCAGCCCGACACCTGCTACCTCAGAGCCGTAACCGACAGCCACGTGGAGAGACCGAGGCCTGTGGAAATTCAAGGTATTGGGCCTATGGAAACTATTCCCTCAGATGGTTCCAGAGCCGCTGAGCAGGCATCTGCTTCTGAGGGTGTTTTCAGACCTTCACAACTTACTATTAAGTCCACTGCAGCAGCAAAGGCAAAGTCAAAAACACCATTAAAGACAAGGACACAAGTACAGCATTCTCCAGAACAGGCATCCATGCCAAAGAAACAGATGCTTAAAATGGCCCAAGGAAACAAGTACAGCATTCTCCTGGACAGTCATCCATGCCAAAGAAACAGAAGCTTAAAATGGCCCAAGGAAACAAGTACAGCATTCTCCAGAACAGTCATCCATGCCAAAGAAACAGATGCTTAAAATGGCCCAAGGAAACAAGTACAGCATTCTCCAGAACAGTCATCCATGCCAAAGAAACAGATGCTTAAAATGGCCCAAGGAAACAAGTACAGCATTCTCCTGGACAGGCATCCATGCCAAAGAAACAGAAGCTTAAAATGGCCCAAGGAAACAAGTACAGCATTCTCCAGAACAGTCATCCATGCCAAAGAAACAGATACTTAAAATGGCCCAAGGAAACAAGTACAGCATTCTCCTGGACAGTCATCCATGCCAAAGAAACAGATGCTTAAAATGGCCCAAGGAAACAAGTACAGCATTCTCCTGGACAGTCATCCATGCAAAAGAAACAGAAGCTTAAAATGGCCCAAGGAAACAAGTACAGCATTCTCCAGAACAGTCATCCATGCCAAAGAAACAGATGCTTAAAATGGCCCAAGGAAACAAGTACAGCATTCTCCTGGACAGTCATCCATGCAAAAGAAACAGAAGCTTAAAATGGCCCAAGGAAACAAGTACAGCATTCTCCAGAACAGTCATCCATGCCAAAGAAACAGATGCTTAAAATGGCCCAAGGAAACAAGTACAGCATTCTCCTGGACAGTCATCCATGCCAAAGAAACAGAAGCTTAAAATGGCCCAAGGAAACAAGTACAGCATTCTCCAGAACAGTCATCCATGCCAAAGAAACAGAAGCTTAAAATGGCCCAAGGAAACAAGTACAGCATTCTCCAGAACAGTCATCCATGCCAAAGAAACAGATGCTTAAAATGGCCCAAGGAAACAAGTACAGCATTCTCCTGGACAGGCATCCATGCCAAAGAAACAGAAGCTTAAAATGGCCCAAGGAAACAAGTACAGCATTCTCCAGAACAGTCATCCATGCCAAAGAAACAGATACTTAAAATGGCCCAAGGAAACAAGTACAGCATTCTCCAGAACAGTCATCCATGCCAAAGAAACAGATGCTTAAAATGGCCCAAGGAAACAAGTACAGCATTCTCCAGAACAGTCATCCATGCCAAAGAAACAGAAGCTTAAAATGGCCCAAGGAAACAAGTACAGCATTCTCCAGAACAGGCAGTCATGCCAAAGAAACAGATGCTTAAAATGGCCCAAGGAAACAAGTACAGCATTCTCCTGGACAGTCATCCATGCCAAAGAAACAGAAGCTTAAAATGGCCCAAGGAAACAAGTACAGCATTCTCCTGAACAGTCATCCATGCCAAAGAAACAGAAGCTTAAAATGGCCCAAGGAAACAAGTACAGCATTCTCCAGAACAGTCATCCATGCCAAAGAAACAGAAGCTTAAAATGGCCGAGGACCTAATTACTTTGATCAGGGGTTCCCATCCCCCTCCTGATAAAAGGCCTAGGCAAGACACTGACTATGATTCCTCTGACCAGGTCTCTCTTTCCTCTGATTCCTCTTCTGATCAGGGATATTCTCTCCCTCCCTATGAGGACTCTGATGCAGAAGAATCTATACCTTCAGTCTCTCCGCCTGAGGATTATTCTTTTGGGGAAACCCTGCACACCATGAGGGAGCATTTCCATTGGGAGAGCCAGGATTATTCAGAATCCAAGAAAAGGCTCCGAGACTTCCTTTTATTGCCTCAACACAGACCCCTGGCTATCCCCCCTGTGCTTTATATTGTTGATGATGTTTTCTCTGAATCCAGCCTGTCTCCTGATTCTTTACCCCCTGCACCAGTCAAGCCAGACCGGTACTACAGGGTCCCTGACTCTCATAAATTTCTTTACAAAAACCCCGCTGCAGACCCAGAAACAATTTCCCAGGGTCCTAAAGGGGTTAAGGCTTCCACTGCTAAAACTCCTGTCCCCTCAGATAGGGATTCCAGAGCTCTGGACAGATGGGGGAAAAAAGTTTACACTTCTGCTACTTTAGCCGTAAGAGCTTTAAACTATCAGTTACACATGCTTAAAATACCAACAGTACCTCATGTCATTGTTAAAACAGAAAATGGTTTCAAATTCAGAAAGTCCTGACAGTAAAGAAATGCAGGATTTATTGCATGCAGTTGAACAAGTGAGAAAACATACTCTGCAATGTGGTTTTGATTCATTAGAGGCTTCTTGTAGAGCCGCAGTTACAGGCTCTGTTATTCGAAGGCATGCTTGGTTGAAAGAACAAAGTTTACTTGACCATGTTAAAGTAAAATTATTGGATGCTGCACTGCAGCATGATACTTTGTTTGGTGTTAAGGCAGAAGAGGTGTTAAAGAAAATGGAGGATAAAGCAAAATCAATGCAGACAGTGAAGGATTTCTTACAGGTTCAACCACCTAGATTTAGCAGAAACTGGTCTTCAAAATATTGGTCCTTTCCAGTGTCAGACAGGCCACAAAGAGGCAGATACAGACCCAAGAGGCAGATCTCAGCCCCAAGGCTCCTACAGACCTAAACAATGGGGTGCTTTAGCCCCCAAAGGAGGGGAAGACAAATCACAGCCTTATAGGAAACAGTCCCAATGACTTCCCTCTACAGATGCCAAGCACTTACTTTTTGGCAGCACCCTTGGGGGAAAGCTAGCACTTTTCTCAAAAAATTGGCACATAATCACCCAGGACAAATGGGTACTGAATATTGTTTCTCAAGGTTACAGGTTCCACTTTCACACGCTTCCAAAATCAAAAGGTATGCCAGACCTGCCACAAAACCAATGGGCTGAGGCGCAAAAACAGATTGCTGCTCTTATGGACATGGGAGCTATTCAAACAGTTCCACAGCAAGAACAGGGACAAGGATTTTACTCAAGACTTTTCTTAGTACCCAGAAAGGACAAAGCCTGGAGACCAATACTGGACCTGTCAATCCTAAATACTTTCCTGGATGTTCCAAAATTCAAAATATTAACACTATAGCAACTTCTGCCCATGCTGGGCAAGAAGGCTTGGCTAGTTACTTTGGACCTCAAGGAGGCATACCTGCATGTCCCAATCAGACAATCTTGCAGAAGATACCTCAGATTCATAGCAGGCTCAATGCATCACCAATTTTCTGCACTGCCCTTTGGCTTATCTACTGCGCCCAGGGTCTTCACAAAATGCCTTGCACCAGTAATTTCATTTTGCAGACAAAAAGGAATTCAAATATATCCCTACTTGGATGACTGCCTTATTCAAGCAGAGAGCAAGGACATTCTTCTAAAGCATCCGGCGTTTGTAAAAAGATTACTAATTTGCCTAGGGTACACAGTAAACGAAAAGAAATCAAAACTAGTGCCCTCTCAAGAGATAATATTCCTGGGTGCAAGCTTAAATACAACTGCACAGATGGCTTATCTCACGCCAGACAAACAAAGGCAACTGACTCACATTACTTTCAAATGATGGCAACAAAAACCCAGCTCCCTGCAAGAAAAATTCTGCAGGCCCTGGGCTTCATGGCATCCTGCATTCCACTAATTCCATATGCAAAACTGCATATGAGGAAACTACAACGGTATCTAAAAAGTGTTTGGACTCAGCATCGTCACAGCCTGGAGACAATCATAACTTTAATTCCCTGCCTACAACAGGAGTTTCGATGGTGGTCCCAGGCCTGTCACCACAACAAGGGAAAGCCTTTCACCTTGCCCACAGCCAGGCATACAGTAACAATGGATGCATCGGATTATGCCTGGGGGGCACATATGGCAGGAAAATGTATTCAGAGCACGTGGCCCAAGGAACAAATGCATCTTCACATCAATCAAAAAAAGATGCTAGCTGTACAGAATGCCCTGACAGCTTTCAAGGACCTACTACATCCAGGACAACTATTAATAAAGACGGACAATACCACAGTTATGTGGTACATAAACAAGCAAGGGGGCACACATTCCTACCCCCTATGCAGACAAGCCATGACTTTGTGGAACACAGCACTGACCTATCAAGTACATCTGCAGGCACAATTCCTGCCAGGAACAAAAAATACACTGGCAGACGAACTAAGCAGAAATCTCATGGATCCTCACGAATGGAAACTAAATCCACAGGTGTTCAGCATGATAACGAGGAAATGGGGAAGCCCAGACATAGATCTTTTTGCCTCCCCTCACAATTACCAAATACAGAAATTCTGCACAAGAACTTATCACTCTCAAGCATGGAAAGTGGATGCTCTATCATTCAGCTGGAAAGGCCTGACAGTCTATGCCTTCCTTCCGATGCCTCTTATTACCAAGGTGCTCCTAAAAGTCAGACAATAAAGGCCAAAAATGATCCTGATTGCCCCAGACTGGCCACGCCAGCACTGGTACCCAATTCTAAAGAGCTTGTCTCAAGGCCCAGCTTGGCTTCTACCTCAAATTCCTCATCTTCTGACTCAACAAAACAATCAGATTCTGCACAGTCAACTCAGAACCTTAAATCTGGCAGCATGGCAGATAATGTAGCCACTCAGACTGCACCTCTCTCTAAAGCTGTTATGGATGTCATTTTAGAACCCAGGAGGCCCAGCACTAGGAAATGTTACGCAGAAAAATGGAAGAGATTCTGTGCTTGGAACCAGGCAAAAGGGCTCGAACCACTTGTCCCAAATATTCCTCAGATTTTACAATACCTAACTGAGATGCTGGACAAAGGCCTATCTTTCTCATCAATTAAAATCCATGCCTCTGCCTTTTCAACTCATTACAATACGGAACCTCCTATTTTTTCACATCCTCTACTACGACAGTACCTCAGAGGGAAAAAAAATATAAGACCCCCAAGGAGCGCACCAGTACTAACTTGGGATCTCAATTTTGTTTTAGAAAAACTCACACTGCCTCCTTTTGAACCAGCCAGCACAGCTGATCTAAAATTCTTATCATGGAAAACTGCTCTGCTCCTAGCAATAACTTCAGCAAGAAGAGTCTCAGAGTTACAGGCATTAATGGCTGTGTAACCTTTCATAATTTTTCATCAGGAGAAGGTTTCTCTTAGGACAAACCCAACATTCATGCCAAAAGTGGTCTCCAATGTGGCCTTGAACCAAACCATTCATTTACCAACTTTCTACCCAAATCCCCTGAATAAAGGGGAGAGGCCTCTGCACGCTTTGGATATACACAGACAGCTACGATTCTACTTGGACAACAAAAGCTTTCAGAAAAACTGAGCAACTGTTTGTAGCTTATGCTGCAGGATCACAAGGAAAGCCTATTACAGAGCAGACAATTTCAAAATGGATAGGACACTGCATCCGCTTCTGTTATGCACAACATGGCAAATCAATGCCTTAGGGCATTAGGCCACATTCTACCAGAGCAACAGCCACTTCAGCAGCTTTTCTCAGAGGAGTACCAACCAAAGACATTTTAGAAGCTGCAACCTGGAGCTCAGTGCACACTTTCACCAAGCGCTACCACTTACCTCTCTACTCTAAATCCAGAGCAGGCTTTGCCACTGCAGTTCTGCAGGGCCTGGTAGCCTCTCCAAATCCAATTTAGACCCAGCCGCCCAACCTCAGCTTTGGGATTCTACCCAAGTGTAATGACTGCAGCAGTGAAACACGATGAACATAGTACAGTTGTGTACCTACCATAAATGTAGATGTTCTAGTGTATTCACTGTTGCAGTGCAGGTTACCCACCCACCATCCCCCTTTTCATTGCTGGAACTTTTCTGTACTTCTTAACTCTATACAACCTATGTGGTGTATTTGCTTGTAGATGAAGGAAATGTTTATAGTAATACATGCTTGTTTTTTGGCATACTTTTATCTTTCCAGCCTTCCTATCTGGGGCACCTGACATCTGGGGCAAGAAAAAGTGAAGAAAATGGCGTTGGTTGCATCTTTTATGCCCCTGGCTCACTGACGTCAGGGAAGAGGCGAAAGCAACCGACACTGGACCAAGACTTTGGAAGTCGGGCTGACTGCGGGTCGCCTGCCAGCAGGGTAACCCAAGTGTAATGACTGCAACAATGAATACACTCGAACATCTACATTTATGGTAGGTAGACAACTGTACTTTTCTTCCCACATTACAAAGAGCGTTTCTCCCCAGGCCTCCCCTGAAAATTGACTTTGTTCCAAGTCGGATTTTCCCAGTAAACAAATGTTAAATAAGTAAATAATTCTCATCATGATTTGTTAACTGAGAGAGCACATCACTTCTGTGCTCCAGACCTGGCCATGAGAAAGCAGCCAAGACCTACATTAGTAAAGATGGAATCATAGCAGTAGAAAGACGTAGTACTGAAAAAATTGTCAAAGGAAAAGTATTAAAAATTGGAGGTCGTATTAGTCACTGTAAACCATGTAGAAGAGAAGCAAACTTATTCCAGCAGTCAAGGAAGGCATAGGTCAAGCTGCAGTATCCAGCTAGCAGGCTAATTAGGAAATGAAAAAGTCTTACCCAACAAAGAGTGAAACAGATAGTAGGAGGTGATTCTACTTTTCATTCTTCTAATAGCAAAGCTCAAAGACAGACTTTGCTAGTGAAAGTTTTACCAGGATTCCAAAGGGAAAAAAAGCACAGGAGGTTTAGTAGGAAAACCAGCAGTATCTTGGAGTTTAGGCACAATCTGGTGTTGGGAGATGGAGGTGATCAGTAAAAAGAGCAGCAGCACTGGGAGGCTGGAAACCCATCAGTCACAGCTGTGAGGTACGGAGTTACAGCATTTGTTACCTGTTAAACTTGTGGGCATGCTGTAGTGTCAGTAATGTTTACACCACCACAAAAAGGAAAACTGTAAGTAAAACAGTTTCTGTTAATATTTTTTATAAAATATTTCATGAAGTAAATTGCGTCTTGTGTTGTAAAGCAGTTTTGTAAAATGTGGAGGGGGCTCTTTACATTGACTGTTTTATGCGGTAAAGATATTGAAGTAAACCAGTACTTTTTTTTTTTTAGTTTTATTGGCTTTACGCTGTAGCAAGACAAGGATTGCTGGTGAAAAACAACTTTAGGTAAATGGGACCTTAGGCTGCTAGGGTGTAAACATGAACCTGATTATATTATCTGTAGAATTAGTGTAACAATCTCTCTCGTTTTGACAAGGATGGTTGTCTGGATTGATTCCCTTGGCTTGAGCTGTGGACAGTTTTATTTTAAGCAAATAGGCTTGAAAAGTAAGGCAAAATTATGAAAGACATGAAAAATGTAAAATTTTTTGAACTTGTAAAATTATTAGCTTGATGTTCTTCGTGTTTCACCGTTGCAGTCATTACATTTGGGTAATCTGCTGGCAGATTGCCCTCAGTCGGCCTGAATAACAAAGTCTTTGGTCCTGCATCGGTTGCTGTCTCCTCTTCCATGACGTCGGGTCGTCAAAGGTATAAAACATGCAGCCGACACCATTTTAATCAGTCTTTCTTGCCACGCGGTGCCCGAAGCAGAAGCAGTTTGCAAGTGCCGGTCGGCCAACTCCTGAAATTTTCATTTTCAAGTTTTAGAACCGAAGTCTTCAAACTAAAGCTAAGTACCCCGTTGGGGAAACTTTTTCTTGCTCCTTACAGATGTCAGTAAAAGTTAATAATTGCATTACTTGTGGGAAGCAAATACCTCATAAGGATTCTCATTTGTACTGTATTCCTTGCCTAGGCCCTGATCACAACGTGCCTTGCTGTCGGCTTTGTGCTAAATTTAACCAATGCACTATTAAGCATTGGTATATTTTTGCTTCTAAATATTTTGGTTCAAGATTTAACTACCCTGAAATATAGTCTGTTAGCAATCCGACTACCGGAGTTCACAAAAAATGCAAGGAAAAAGACAGAGAGAGACCGTCGAGGTCCAAAACCGATGACGAAGCTTCTCCTAAGCCAGTCGCCGGTTTGCTGGTACTCAGTGAGGCGCTTTTGCAGCCTCTGATACCCGCTACTTTTGAGTCACAGGCCTCTACCGAGACCTATTCGGAGTCAGGTATGCCTTGAGATTCGCAAAGTATTGTACCTGTAGATGTCTCTCCCTTGGATGGGTCTGGAGCCGCTGAGCAGGCACCAACTTCTGCGGGTGTTTTCAGGCCTCAACATTTTTATATTAAACCGACGCCATCAACAAAAACAAGGTCAAAAACAACTTCTATGTCTAAAAAACCGACACATGAGCCACGTGCTCAGGCCCCTATGCCTAAAAAACAAATGATCAAAATGGCTGAGGATTTAATTACCTTGATCAGGGGTTCCCAATCCCCCCCCACCCCCCCAGCTAAGAGGCCTAGGCAAGGCACTGATTATGAATCTTCACATCAGGTTTCCATTTCTTCGGATTCCTCTTCTGATCAGGAATTTTCTATTCCACCTTATGAGGATTCTGATGCAGAGGAATCCATCCTATCTTCATCTCCTACTCCTGGGGATTACTCTTTTGGAGAGACTTTGCATACTTTAAGGGAACATTTTCACTGGGAGAGTCAGGACTTCTCTGAATCAAAAAAGAGGTTTAGGGATTTCCTTTTTCTTCCTCAGCATAGGCCTTTGGCAATACCTCCTGTATTAGACAGTGTTGATGATGTTTTCTCTGAATCAAGCATGGCTCCTGATTCCCTGCCTCTGGTTCCTAGTAAGCCAGACAGATATTATGGGGTTCCTGACTCCTACAAATTTCTTTTCAAAAATCCTGCTGCTGATCCTGACACTATTTCTCAGGGTCCCAAGGGTGTTAAGGCTTCTACAGCCAAAAATTCTACCCCTTCTGATAGCGATTCCAGGGTACTGGATAGATGGTGTAAGAAGGTTTATATGTCTGCAACCTTGGCAGTCATGATCATGTTAAAGCTAAATTGTTGGATGCCCCTTTACAGCATGATAGTCTGTTTGGTGGTAAGGCAGAAGAAGTTTTAAAGAGAATGGAAGACAAAGCTAAATCTATGCAAACTGTAAAAGATTTCTTGCAAGTGCAGCCACCCAGGTTCAGTAGGCACTGGCCTACTAAGAATTGGTCCTTTCCTGTGTCCAACAGAGCCACTCAGGGCAAACCCAGGTGCTCAAAAGACTCCGAATATCAATCGCAGGGATCTTACAGGTCAAAGCAATGGGGTTGCCTCCACCTCCAAATCTGGAGGTAACAAAGCACAACCCTACAGTAAACAGTCTCAGTGACTTTCTTCTACCATCTCCAAGCACTTATCTTTTGGCAGCCCCCTTGGGGGGGAAAATAGCACTTCATGCTCAAAATTGGCAGTTAATTACCCAGGACAAGTGGGTATTAAACATAGTATCCCAGAGGTACAGATTTCATTTCCATACTTTTCCAATTCCAAACGGATGGCCAGATCTGCCACAAAACCAGTGGGCAGAGGCCCAGAAACAAGTCATGTCCCTCATGGATATGGGGGCTATTCAACCGGTACCTGAAAAGGAAAAAGACAAGGATTTTATTCAAGACTTTTCCTGGTACCCAGAAAAGACTAATCATGGCGTCCAATACTGGACTTATCGATTCTGAACACGTTCCTGGACATTCCAAAATTCAAAATGCTGACTTTACAACAGCTACTGCCTATGCTAGGCAAGAATGCCTGGTTAGTAACTCTAGACTTAAGAGGCATACCTGCATATCCCAATAAGGGAATCTTGCAGAAGATACCTCCGCTTCAAAGCAGGTTTTTTGTATTACCAATTCTCTGCACTGCCCTTTGGCTTATCTACTGCACCCAGGGTCTTTACAAAGTGCCTGGCACCAGTAATTGCATTCTGCAGACAAAGAAGCATACAAATTTATCCTTATCTGGACGATGTCTCATTCAAGCAGAGGACAAGAACACTCTTCTTCAACATCTGGCGTTTGTAAAAAGGCTTCTAACATGCCTAGAGTACACCATAAACGAAAATAAATCACAACTGGTACCCTCTCAAATAATTACATTCCTGGGTGCAAGCTTGAATACAACTGCCCAGATGGCTTACCTTACACCAGACAAACAAAGGCAACTGACTATATACTTCAAACAGATGGCAACAAAAACCCAGTTATCTGCAAGACAAATTCTGCAGGCTGTGGGGTTCATGGCATCCTGCATTCTACTAATTCCATATGCGAGACTGCATATGAGGAAACTTCAATGGTACCTAAAAAGCTTATGGAGTCAACATTGTCACAGCCTGGAAACAATGAATGTTCTTCATTCCACATTGCTGCAGTCCTAACTATTGGGGTAGTCCGCTGTCCAGTCGGCCCGAATACCAAAGTATATGGCTGACGTCGGTCAAGGCGCATTAGACTGACGTCAGTACGTCAAGGTACTAATGCGCATGACCGACGTCATATCCTCAGTCTTTTTTGCCGCATGGTCCGATGCAGAAGCAGTTTTGCGAGTGCAGGTTGGCGCTCTGAAAGTTTCTGAAGTCAGAGTTTCAGACCGAATCAAAGTTGGCTAAGTACTGCTAGGGAATATTTTGGTTTTTCTTGCCTCAGTATTTAACCGGATGTCAGAAAAAGTGAATAACTGTATTTCTTGTGGGAAACAGATACCTCATAGGGATTACCATACTTTGTGTATACCTTGTTTAGGGCCTGAGCACGACATTGTTGGATGCCGCTCTTGTGCTAGATTTAACAAACGCACTATTAAGAGAAGGTTAGACTGTGCCAGGTTAGTTTTTGGGAAGCGTTGTAATTATAAAATGCCGCCGGATGCTCCGCCGCCGCCAAAAAGCGCAAGGACAAAGCAACAAAGCCTAGAGTGGAGGAACCGACAGTCCCGGACGTCGGTTCTTTAGAAGGCTCAGTGGAGCCGGAGGTTTTGCCAGGAGTTTCTTTGGAGTCTCAGGAGAGACTTTACTGTTACAGGATGTGTCCTCTCAGGAAGTAGGCCAGGCTGAAGGGGCTTCTCAGGTGGCTGTTCTTCCCTCTTCCTAAGGTGGTTAGGGCCTCCCTTCTGTTTCCAAGGCTTCTTTACGAGGCAGGCCTAGTTTAGCTTCAGTGAGGGTTTCTCCGAGTGTGTCAGGGTCTTTGCCTAAGAAGCATATGCTAAAAATGGCAGAGTATTTGATTACTATGATTAGAGGTTCTATGCCCCCTCCTGATAAGAGGCCTAGGGTGGAACCTGAGTTTGAGAGTCTTGAGCAATGTTCGAGGCTTCTGAGTCTTCGCTGAAGACTTGCAGGAGTATCCTCCTTATTCTGATTCTGATGTGGATGATTCTACTCCTTCAGCTTCGCCTCCTGAGGATTTTTCATTTTCAGAGACTCTGCATTCCATGAGGGAGCATTTTAAATGGGAAGGTCAAGATTTCTCTGATTCCAGGAAGAGGCTTAGGGAATTCTTGTTTTACCCCAGCATAGGCCTTTAGCTATACCTCCTGTTCTGAATGTGGTAGAAGATGTTTTTGCAGAGGCTTCCTGAATCCTGATTCTTTGCCTCCTGCCCCAGTTAAACCGGATAGGTACTATAGGGTGCCTGAGGCTCATAAGTATCTTTTAAGAGTCCTAGGGCAGACCCGAAACTGTCTCTCAGGGGCCTAAAGGTGTGAAGGCTTCTGTTGTTAAAAATCCTGTTCCTCCTGATAAAGAGGCAAGGGCTTTGGATAGATGGGGAAAGAAAGTGTATACTTCTTCCACTTTAGCCATGAGGGCTTGAATTGTCAGTTTCACATGTTAAAATATCAGAATTATCTCCTTTCACAGTTGAAGTCTAAGGTGGATGCTCTGGCTGAAGGTATTGAGTGTAAAGAGTTGCAGGATTTAGTTCATGTGTCTGAACAGGTGGGTAAGCATTCCTTGCAGTGTGGTTTTGATGCTGTGCAGGCCTCCTCGAGGGTGGCTGCCACTGGTTCTGTTCTTCGTAGGCACGCCTGGTTGAGAGATCAGAATTTAGCTGAGCATGTTAAGACAAGGATTTTGGATGCTCCTTTACAGTCTGATGTGTTGTTTGGTTCGCCTGTGGAAGCAGTTTTAAAGAAAATGGAGGACAAGGCTAAGTCTATGCAAACTGTTAAGGATTTTTGCAGGTGCAGCCTCCAAAGTTTAGTAGAAATTGGCCTACTAAGGGATGGACATATCCTGCTTATGATTCCCAGTCTAGGGGTAGGTCTAGACGTGGTAGGGGCAGAGCTCAAGGTTCTTTTAGGCCTAGAACAGGGAGTTCACCTGCTCAGACTTCTGGTGAGGGCAGGGGTCAGTCCTTTCGTAAACAGACCCAATGACCTGCCTTTTCAGCTGCCAGTACATTCTCGCCTGGCAGCACCTTTGGGAGGAAGGCTGTCTCTTTTCAAAGAAAATTGGGATTTAATTACCCAAGACAGATGGGTTCTGGATATCATTCACCACGGTTACAGGTTTTATTTCCATACCTTGCCTCCTTTCAAAGGCATGCCAGACATTCCTCCTCTACAAAGACAAGAGGCTCACAAGCAAATTTCTCTGTTGCTCCAAATAGGGGCCATTCAGCCAGTTCCTGTGCCAGAAAGGGGCCTAGGATTTTATTCTCGCCTGTTCCTAGTACCAAGAAGGGGAACACGTGGAGACCAATTTTGGATTTATCTATCCTCAACACTTATCTGGACATTCCCAAGTTCAAAATGTTGACGTTACAACAGCTTTTACCTCTGCTGGGCAAAGATCACTGGATGGTAACTTTAGATCTCAAGGAAGCTTACCTTCATGTGCCTATCAGACTAAGTTGCAGGAAGTATCTGCGCTTTCGAGCTGGAAATTCTCATTATCAGTTCTCTGCATTGCCCTTTGGCTTATCTACTGCGCCCAGAGTATTCACAAAGGTTCTGGCTCCAGTGATAGCTTACTTCAGACTAAAAGGAATTCAAATCTATCCTTACTTGGACGACTGCCTGATTCTGGCTCAAGAAAAGGAAGACCTTTTGCAGCATTTGGAATATGTGATAGCAGTGCTAAGATGCCTAGGGTATTCTGTGAACGAAATAAAGTCCAGTCTAGTACCCTCTCAAGACATGTGCTTTCTGGGTGTGAGACTGAATACAGCAGCCCAGATGGCCTTTTAACCCCGGACAAACAAAAGAATCTTTCCAGTTACTTCCATCACCTATCTCTTCAGTCCGGGCTGACTGCAAGGACAGTCCTTCAAGCCTTAGGGTTCATGGCATCTTGTATTCTGGTGCTTCCCAATGCCAAACTGCATATGAGGAAGCTGCAATGGTATCTCAAAATGTATGGACACAGCACTGCCAGGAATTGGACACTGTCATTCAAATAATACCTTGCATTCAAAAGGAATTTTTGTGGTGGGCTCAGGAATGTCACCTAAACAAGGGACTCTCTGTGACCCGCCAGAGGCGAGTCAGATTCTAACGACAGATGCCTCAGACATTGCTTGGGGAGCTCATCTAAATGGAAAGTGGATACAAGACAAGTGGCCTGCCAGACTACAGCATCTACATATCAACATGAAAGAGATGTTAGCAGTCCAGTTTGCATTAATGGCTTTCAAGAAGTTACTTCTTCCAGGGCAGGTGTTGATTCTAACAGACAACACAACTGTCATGTGGTACATCAACAAACAAGGGGAACACATTCTTACCCTGTGCAGGCAAGCAATGATTTTATGGGAGACTGCGCCAGCTTGCAACTAACTCTTCAGGCAAGGTTTCTGCCAGGAGCACAGAACTCCTTAGCAGATGTGTTAAGCAGACAAATCATGGATCCCCACGAGTGGAAACTGGATCTTCATGTATTTCAGAAATTGACAGTGTCATGGGGAACTCCAGACATAGATCTGTTCGCTTCTCCACTAAACCACCAGCTGCCAAAGTTTTGCACAAAGAGGTTTCATCACACAGCTTGGAAAGTGGATGCTCTTTCTTTCAGTTGGAAAAATCTTCATGTGTATGCCTTTCCACCTCTGCCTCTTCTCCCAAAGGTGCTCCTAAAGGTCAGACAAGACAAGCCAAGGATGATTTTAATAGCTCCAGATTGGCCTCGCAACACTGGTACCCATTACTGAGGAGTCTGGTAAGGAAACCTCCATGGCCTTTACCTTTGATTCCACACCTGTTGTCTCAGAGGGACGGTCACCTGCTCAATGTCAAGCTCCACTCTGTTCATCTAACAGCCTGGCATATTCTGTTTTGAAACACAGCAGGTCTCAACTTCCTCAACAAGTTTTAAATGTGATTATGGAAGCCAGAAGACCTAGTACAAGGAAGGTGTACTCAGAAAAATGGAAGAGATTTTTATTTTGGAGTGCAGCAAACAATTTGGAGATTTCTGAGCCTAATTTGAGTGTGGCTCTTCAATATCTTACTGAGTTATTGGACAAAGGTTTGTCTTTCTCTTCCATTAAGATTCATGCTGCAGCAATTTCAGCTCACTATGATTGTGATCCACCATTGTTTTCGCATCCTTTGTTCAAGCAATTTCTTAGAGGGGCAAAGAATATAAGACCCCCAATGAGCTCCT
Source organism: Protopterus annectens (assembly GCF_019279795.1). Taxonomy (NCBI): domain Eukaryota; kingdom Metazoa; phylum Chordata; order Ceratodontiformes; family Protopteridae; genus Protopterus; species Protopterus annectens. The sequence continues at coordinate 858,839,044 of NC_056750.1, forward strand.
ACTCCTGCTTGGGATCTCAATTTTGTGTTGGAGAAACTTACTCTACAACCTTTTGAGCCTGGCTACTGCTGACTTGAAATACTTGTCATGGAAGACTGCTTTTTTGTTGGCCATTACTTCTGCAAGACGGGTTTCTGAGTTGCAGGCCCTTATGGCGGTTGAGCCTTTTTTGATTTTTCATAAGGATAGGGTATCATTACGTACTAATCCTTCCTTTATGCCTAAGGTGGTTTCTAGTGTGGCTTTAACCCAAACTATTCATTTGCCTACTTTTTATGCAGATCCCCAAAATAAAGGGAAAAGATTTTGCACACTTTAGATGTACACAGGCAATTGCTTATTATTTAAGCAGGACTAAGGATTTTAGGCAGTCTCAGCAGTTGTTGGTTTCTTTTGCTTTGAGTTCGCAGGGCAAGCCTGTGTCAAAACAAACTATTTCTAGGTGGATTGGGTTTTGCATTGCATTTTGTTATTCCCATCATGGCAAGGAGATTCCAGCTGGGATTAGGCCTCATTCCACTAGGGCTACTGCCACTTCAACAGCATTTCTAAGGGGGGTGGCAACTAAGGATATTTTGGAGGCAGCTACTTGGAGTTCAGTGCATACTTTCTCTAAGCATTATCACCTTCCTCTCTACTCTAAGTCTAGGGCTGGTTTTGCCACAGCTATTTTGCAAGGCATGTTGTCAGCTCCTGTTTCCTTATGATTTGCCAGCCTCCCTTACCTCTGCTTTGGGATTCTACCCAATAGTTAGGACTGCAGCAATGTGGAATGAAGAACATAGTACAGTTTTGTACCTACCATATATGTAGATGTTCGAGGATCCACATTGCTGCAGTCCAATTTACCCTCCCTCCTTCCCCTCTGTGTTTAGGGGTGGTTGTGTAGGTGAGGTTATATTCTGGTACTTTTGTATATATTGTACATATTTTTGGTGCAGGTATGTTTGGAGTTTTTGGTATTGGCCTTGTCTTTTTAGGGTCTTCTGACATCTGGGGCAAGAAAAGACTGAGGATATGACGTCGGTCATGCGCATTAGTACCCTGACGTACTGACGTCAGTCTAATGCGCCTTGACCGACGTCAGCCATATACTTTGGTATTCGGGCCGACTGGACAGCGGACTACCCCAATAGTTAGGACTGCAGCAATGTGGATCCTCGAACATCTACATTTATGGTAGGTACAAAACTGTACTTTCCTCTCATTCCCTGCCTACAACAGGAGTTTCTTTGGTGGGCAGAGACATGTCACCAAAACAAGGGACTGTCATTCAACTACCCCCTGCCACCCAAACCATAACTACAGACGCATCAGCCTATGCTTGGGGGGCCCACCTGGCAGGGAAATGCATTCAGGGCAAATGGAGGCCAAATCAAATGCATCTACATATCAACCAGAAAGAAATGCTAGCTGTTCAGAATGCTCTGACAGCCTTCAAGGACTTACTTTATCCAGGACAACTACTGATAAAGACGGACAACACCACAGTTATGTGGTACATAAACAAGCAGAGGGGTACCCATTCCTACTCCCTTTGCAGACTAGCCATGGCACTGTGGAACACAGCCTTGACTTGCCAAATGCATCTTCAAGCTCAATTCCTGCCAGAAAAGCAAAATACTCTGGCAGACGACCTAAGCAGAAATCTTATGGACCCGCACGAATGGAAACTGGATCCACAAATCTTCAGCATGCTAACACAGAAATGGGGAAGGCCAGACATAGATCTATTTGCCTCTCCCCAAAACTATCAGTTGGACAAATTCTGCAGAAGAACTCATCACAAAAAAGCATGGAAAGTGGATGCTCTATCTTTCAGCTGGAAAATCCTATCAGCCTATGCCTTTTCCCCTCTGCCTCTGCTCTCCAAGGTCTTACTAAAAGTCAGACAGGAAAAACCAAAAATGATTCTCATTGCTGCAGACTGGCCTTGCCAACACTGGTACTCGCTTCTAAGGAATATGTCACACCTTCCTCCGTGTACTTGCCTCAAACACCTCATCTATTGTCTCAGCAGGAACTATCAAATTCTGCACACTCAGCTCCAAACTCTGAATCTTGCAGCATGGCTAATCAACTAATTATTCAAACCACATCTCTCACTAAACCTGTGATGGATGTCATTTTGGAAGCCAGAAGGCATAGTACTAGAAAATCTTGTGCTGATAAATGGAAGAGATTCTGTGCTTGGAACCAAGCACAAGAAATAGACACAGCAAAGCCCAATATTCCTCAGATTTTACAGTATTTAACTGAGATGCTTGACAAGGGCCTATCTTTTTCTTTAATAAAAATCAATGCCTCTGCCATCTCAGCTCATTACAACACAGAGCCTCTCCTCTTTTCTCATCCACTGCTAAAACAGTATCTCAGAGGGGCGAAAAATGTAAGGCCTCCCAGGAGAGTGCCAACTCCTGCATGGGACCTCAGTTTTGTGCTGGAAAAACTCACCTTGCCTCCTTTTGAACCAGCAGCTACTGCGGATATAAAATTTCTTTCTTGGAAGACGGATTTTCTTTTTGCAATCACTTCAGCTAGAAGGGTTTTAGAACTACAGGCTCTTATGGCAGTGGAGCCTTTCATTATTTTTTACCCGGACAGGGTGGCCCTCAGGACCAGTCCTTCTTTTATGCCTAGGGTAGTATTCAGTGTGGCTCTTAACCAGACCATTCACCTGCCAACTTTTTTCCCAAATCCGCAGAACAAGGGGGAGCGGATTCTGCATTCATTGGACGTACACAGACAACTAAGATTCTACTTAAACAGGACAAAATCTCTAAGAAAGTTTGAGCAACTACTGGTGGCATTTGCTGCAGGATCAGAGGGGAAGGCTATATCAATGCAGACTATTTCTAAATGGATAAGCCATTGCACCAGGTAAACTTTTTTTTTTTCCTAAATGCGAATCTATCCGTCCTCCACAGATGACATAATTATTTAATTTCTTTTGTCAAACCCTTCCACACCATCATAACCATGTAATTTTCTCCATATTTCATCCCTAGCAAAGGCATTTCATTCATTGAAAAATGAATCCTCTCCAGTTTCAGTGCATCGCCCAAACCCTTACTTTTATCTTTATTCAGCATTATTCACGTTTACTTTTATCTTTATTCGGCGTTATTCCCGTTTACTTTTATCTTTATTCGGCGTTATTCCCATTTCCTTTAAACATCCATTCAGACAAACCAACACTTCCTTCATCCATAGTTTGTTCTTAGCAACTGCAACTATATTGACTGTCTGTCAAAACTACTAGAATCACCACCGGCTTTTGCATGACATCTCTAGCTTCTTTCATTTTATAAGCTACTTCACTCACTGTCACATTCATTACCAGTGCAAATAATCCACTGATGGGACATTGTTGTCTTGCACCACACATTATGCAGATTTCTTTACTCAGCCCCCCCCCCCCTTTCACTAACTCTCTCACTCTATTATTGTGATTTGTTGACATACTCACTTCACTAATTCTTTTACCTATTCCGCACTTCTCCATAACTTCCCTTGAAACATCATGTCCTACTTTATCTAATGCCTTGCTGGTGTCACTTATCCTAGGTTTCACGTCCTCTTTTAGTTTTAATATAATCCACAAATTCGCTCACAGCCAATAACAATTCTTGGCATCCCCTCCCTTTTATACCATATATATTTTGTTCCGTAATATCCCTCATCCTTCATTCCCTTCTCCTCTGTATTTTCATAATTTTATAATCGGTTATTTAGTGGGATGGGCCTCTATTTTTCATTCCATTCTTCTCATCTTTCTTCCGTAGACACTTGAATATACTACTACATAACTCTTCATAAATAAATCCTTCGTTCGACCATTCATTAAGTACATTTACAAAATATTTTATGTGCCAGTCCATTAATTTCTTGTACATTGCACATCCTGTTCCCATCTGGGCCTGGTACTGAACCAACATTTCCTTTCCTAAGTACTGCATCCGATTCACTAATAGTACTTTCTTTTTCATATTCTTCCTTCACTCATTCTGGATTTTTTTCACTTTTCATTCTGTTATTTTCTATTTCCTTCGTTGAATGTTGTGCGTTAGGCCCGGCAAGCCAGCACGTAAAAATCTACTGCCAGTCATTAGCGGACTGGAGTTCCGCTGTGGCGACCCCTAATAAAAGCCGAAAGAGAAAAAATTCTGTTATTTTCCATCTTTTTACTCTTACACATTTCCGCATGCTGTAATACACTACTCCTAATTTGCTGTTGTCTTCTTTTTTGCCTGTCCTTTTACATTTTTAATTTCCCTTGTTATACTAATGTCCTCCTTTACCCAAATATGCAGGTAGCTCCTCCTCCTTTGTAAATAATAATGCTGCATAAACAGTAATGCTTTAATTTTTTTCTCATTTTTGTGTATTACTTTTTCTATATCCTAAAACTCTGTTGTATTATTCTGTAATACATTTCTGTCATTTTCATACATTTCACTTTCTCTTCCTTTCACGATCCTGCCGTTGGAAAAAAAAAAAAATTTATACTTTTTAAATTCAATCCACCATTCAGACCAGTTTTTGTAAAATACCTTCATGGTTATATTTTATTTATTTTTATTTATTTATTTATTTAAATTTGTTGACCGGGAGTGTCCGACTGGACGTGGGTCCATTTTCAGCGGAGGCCCGGGGAGAAAAGCTCCACAGTAAAATAAACAGACAGTAGTTACATTGGATTACATAGCGATTAGCAATTTAACATAGAAATTACTTACAGCATATTTACAGATGAAGAACATAGTACATCAGTAGACAACTAGAATCTTTATCAATCTTTATGAGAAGTTCCTGCTGTATAATAAGTACTAGGCTTATAAGCATCTGAGCTTGCTATCATCAAGGTAGTTATGATGTTTCAATAACTGCAACACTGTCCGGTTTCATTCATTGAGTAACATCCCCATCACATTAGCACACTATTTCAGCAACCCTTTCCTTCTTACAATCAAACTTAAAACTTTCAAACTTAAAAAGAAGGAAAAGCAACAATTTTGCAGCACTTTCAATAAATATGAGGAGTATTCTTAAATTTAGGAGAAATATTTTTAAATTTTTGTTTTCTTATTTTTACTCTTTCCTCAACTGAATATTTTTCCTGAGTTTATGTACAAATAATCATTGTTCCCCAACATCAGTTTTCAAGGACTTCAGCTTGAAATAAACATTGCTATCACTCCCATGTTCTTCGTGTTTCACTGTTGCAGTCATTACACTTGGGTTATCCTGCTGGCAGGCTACCCTCAGTCGGCTTGAATTCCAAAGTCTAGGTCCGGCGTCGGTTGCTGTCGCCTCTTCCCTGACGTCAGTGCGCCAGGGGTATAAAAGATGCAGCTGACGCCATTTTCTTCAGTCATTCTTTCCGCGCGGTGCCCGAAGCAGAAGCAGTTTGCAAGTGCCGGTTGGCCGACTCCTGAGATTTTCATGTTCGAATTTCAGATCCGAAGTCTTCATTAAAAGCTAAGTACCCCGTTGGGGATAACCTTTTTCTTGCTCCAGACCGATGTCAGAAAATGTTAATAATTGTATTTCTTGTGGGAAGCAAATACCTCATAAAGACTTTCACTCTTACTGTATTCCTTGACTAGGCCCTGACCACAACGTTGCTAGCTGTCAGTTTTGTGCTAGATTTAACCAACGCACTATTAAGCGTAGGTACGATTTTGCATTTCACTATTTTGGCAGAAGATTCAATTACACTATGCCATTTGATAGCCAACCGACTACCGGAATTCACAAGAAATGCAAAGAAAAAGAAAAGGACAGGCATCCATGGTCCAAAACCAACGAGGCTTCCTCTAAGCCAGTCGCCGGTTCGCTGGTCCTCAGTGAGGCGCTTTCGCAGCCCCTGACGTCTGCTACTTTGGACTCACAGGCTGCTACAGACTCCCACGTGGAGTTGACTAGGCTGCTGGAAGCTCAGGGTATTGGACATTCGGAAACAATTCCATCAGATGGGTCCGGAGCCGCTGAGCAGGCATCTGCTTCTGATGGTGTTTTCAGACCTACTCAATTATTCATAAAAGCGACTCCAGCTACAAAGGCAAAGACAAAAGCACCTTTAAAGACAAAGAAACAAGTGCAACAGCCTCATGGTCAGGCCTCCATGCCCAAAAAGCAGATGCTCAAAATGGCCGAAGACTTAATTACTTTGGTCAAGGGTTCCCATCCCCCTCCTGATAAAAGGCCTAGGCAAGAGACAGAATATGAATCTTCAGATCAGGTTTCCATTTCTTCTGATTCCTCTTCTGATCAAGAATACTCTCTTCCTCCCTATAAGGATTCTGATGCTGAAGAATCTATCCCTTCAGCCACTCCTCCTCAGGATTACTCTTTTGGGGAAACCTTACATACCATGAGGGAACGTTTCCACTGGGAGAGCCAAGATTATTCAGAATCTAAGAAAAGGCTCAGAGACTTCCTTTAACTCCCACAACACAGACCCCTAGCTATTCAACCTGTCAGACATTGTAGATGTATTTTCAGAGTCCAGTCTGACCCTTGACTCCTTACCTCCAGCTCCTGTTAAGCCGGACATGTACTACAGGGTCCCTGACTCTCATAAATTCCTTTTCAAAAACCCTGCTGCTGACCCTGAAACTCTCCCTCAGGGCCCCAAAGGGGTCAAGGCTTCTACTGCAAAAAACCCTACCCCCTCTGACAGGGATTCTAGGACTCTGGACAGATGGGGGAAAAATATTTACACTTCTGCTACTTTGGCTATAAGGGCTTTAAATTGCCAGTTTCAAATGCTCAAATCTCAGCAATATGTTATGTTACTGTTTAAACAGAAAATGTTGATAAATTCTGAATGTGCAGAAAACAAAGAAATGCAGGATTTATTGCATGCAGCTGAGCAAGTGGGAAAGCATACTTTGCAATGTGGTTTTGATTCTTTGGAGGCCTCCTGCAAGGCCGCTGTCATGGGTTCTGTCATTAGGAGGCATGCTTGGTTAAAGGAACAAAATTTACCAGATCATGTTAAAGCAAAATTATTAGATGCTCCATTACAGCATTGTACTTTGTTTGGTGTTAAAGCAGATGAGGTGTTAAAGAAAATGGAGGACAAAGCTAAATCTATGCAAACAGTCAAGGATTTCTTACAGGTACAGCCTCCAAGATTTAGCAGACACTGGCCTACAAAGAATTTGTCCTTTCCAGTGTCAGACAGACCACAAAGGGGCAGATACAGATAGCCAAGAGGCAGATCCCAGCCCCAAGGTTCATACAGGTCTAAACAATGGGGTGCTTCTACCTCCAAAAGTGGAGAGGACAAATCACAGCCTTACAGGAAACGGTCCCAATGACTTCCCCTTGCCTGAGCCAAGCACTTATCTTCTGGCAGCACCTTTAGGGGGAAAACTAGCACTTTTTTCTCAAAATCGGCACATAACCCAGGACAAATGGATCTTGGACATAGTGTCACGGGGCTACAAGTTTCATTTTCATACCCTGCCAAGGGCAAACGGTTGGCCAGACCTACCAAAAAATCAATGGGCAGAGGCACAAAAACAAGTCTCATCCCTCTTGGACATGAGGGCCATTCAACAAGTATCAGAGCAAGAGCAGGGACAAGGATTTTATTTGACTGTTCTTGGTACCCAGAAAGGACAAAACCTGGAGACCATTACTGGACCTATCTAGTCTAAACACATATCTGGACATACCAAGATTCATAATGTTGACTATACAGCAGCTTCTGCCCATGCTGGGCAAGAAGGCTTGGCTTGTGACTTTAGACCTCAAAGAGGCATACCTGCATGTCCCAATCAGACAAGCATGCAGAAGATACCTCATATTCAAAGCTGGCTCAATGCACTACCAATTCTCTGCACTGCCCTTTGGCTTATCTACTGCGCCCAGGGTCTTCACAAAGTGCCTGGCACCAGTAATTGCATTCTGCAGACAAAGAGGAATACAGATATATCCTTACATGGACGACTGCCTCATACAAGCAGAGAACAAGGACATTCTACTACAGCATCTGGCGTTTGTAAAGAGATTACTACCATGCCTAGGGTACACAGTCAGCAAACAGAAATCAAAACTAGTACTCTCTCAAGAGATTATATTCCTGGGAGCAAGCTTAAATACAACTGCCTAGATCTACATAGCCCACCTCATCATGAAAGGATTCACATCTAGATCAAGAGAGGTAATCGTGCCCCTTTATTCATCCCTCATCAGGCCCATCATAGAATACAATGCCCCCTTTGGGATGTACCTTACCCGACACCTGCAGCAATTAGAAAGACCCCAAAAGTACCTCACCAGGAGGATCAAGGGACTCAAACAGATGCCATATGTTGCTCGGTTAAAAAAAACTCCAGCTCTACTCAGTTGCATGCCGCCTACTTCGAGGCGATCTATCCCTGACATATAAAGCTATGTCCAACCCAGAATTAATGGACATGCTCCACCTCAGTAAATCTAAATCCCTTAGAGCCACGTGCTTGAGGGACTTGAACCTCAGCACAGAAATAAATAGAACATGCTGGAGGGACAGATTCATAACCCAGAGGCTCCCTTCGCTCTGGAATAGAATTCCAATTCATGTTAGGCAGAGCACCTCACTGACTCTCTTCAAGAAGAATCTTGATGAGTGGATGGGGGATTGTAGGTTTGTCCTGGGGATTACTTCCGTGTCACTATTAGACAGAGGCACAGTAAACTAAACTTTAAAAAGGGCACCGTATACTCAAATCAAGGGGTGGCGTAAGCCAAACACAATCGGGCTAGGCTTATAAATGCCCCAGGGCAGATAGCCTAGTATGAACCTATGGCTTATCTCACACCAGACAAACAGAGGCAACTGACTACCTATTTCAAACTGTTGGCAACAAAGGCCCAGTTATCTGCAAGAAAAATACTGCAGGCTTTGGGCTTCATGGCATCCTGCATTCTACTAATTCCATATGCAAGACTGCATATGAGAAAACTTCAGTGGTACCTAAAAAGTGTTTGGACTCAGCATTGCCACAGCCTAGAAACAATAATTACTCTCATTCCCTGCCTGCAACAGGAGTTTCGATGGTGGGCGAAGGCCTGTCACCAGAACAAGGGACAGCCATTCACCTTACCCCCAGCCAGGCAGTCATTAAAGGATGCATCAGTTTATGCCTGGGGGGCTCACATGGCAGGAAGATGTAGTCAAGGTACATGGTCCGCCAACCAAATGCATCTACATATCAATCAAAAAGAGATGCTAGCTGTTCAGAATGCCCTGACAGCCTTCAAGGACCGACTTCATCTGGGACAACTACTGATAAAGACAGGCAATGCCACGGTCATGTGGTATATAAACAAGCATGGAGGCACTCATTCTTACCCCTTCTGCAGACTAGCCATGACTTTGTGGGACACAGCATTGACTTAGCAAGTACATTTGCAGGCACAATTCCTGCCAGGAAAGATAAATACTCTGGCAGACGAACTAAGCAGAAACCTCATGGATCCCCACGAGTGGAAATGGGTGGCCTAATGGTTAAGGTGTTTGACTTACAAACCCAAGGTGCAGGATTTGAGTCTCACAAGGGATAATTTGCTAGGCTTAAAATGGCTCGCAAGGGCAGTTAGCCTAGTACTAACCTATGAGCTATGAGCTATCCACAAGTCTTCAACATGATAACAAGGAAATGGGGATGCCCGGACATAGACATATTTGCCTCTCCTCACAACTGCCAACTAAAGAGATTCTGCACAAGGACTTATCACAGACAAGCATAGAAAGTGGATGTCCTATCTTTCAGCTGGAAAAACTTAACAGTATATGCCTTTCCTCCACTGCCTGTCCTCCCCAAGGTACTCCTAAAGGTCAGACAAGAGAAGCCAAAAATGATACTGATTGCCCCAGACTGGCCCCGCCAGTACTGGTATCCAATCCTAAGGAACTTGTCTCAATACCCAGCCTGGACCTAACCTCAAATACCTCATCTACTGTCCCAACAAAACAATCAGATCCTGCACAGCCAACTGAAGACCTTAAATCTGGCAGCATGGAGAATAATGTAGTCATACAAAACGCACCTCTCACGAAAGCGGTGATGGATGTCATTTTGGAATCCAGGAGGCCTAGTACTAGAAAATCTTATGCTGGAAAATGGAAGAGATTCTGTGCCTGGAACCAGGCACAAGGAATTGAGACAGCAGTACCAAATATTCCTCAGATTTTGCAATACTTAACTGAGATGCTGGACAAAGGCCTATCCTTTTCATCAATTAAAATTCTTGCGTCTGCCACTTCAGCTCATTACAATACAAAGACACCAGTCTTTTCTCATCCTTTAAGACAATACCTCAGAGGTGCCAAAAACTTAAGGCCCCCAAGGAGATCACCAATACCTGCATGGGACCTCAATTATGTTTTGGAAAAACTCACTCTGCCCCCTTTTGAGCCAGCCGCTACAGCTGATATCAAATTTTTGTTTTGGAAAACAGCTCTGCTCCTAGCAATAACCTCTGCAAGACGAGTCTCCGATCTGCAGGCAGTCATGGCTGTGGAACCTTTTATCATTTTTTTATCCAGACAGGGTTTCTCTGAGGACCAACCCAACATTTATGCCTAAGGTAGTGTCCAGTGTGGCCCTTAACCAAACTATTCATCTGCCTACTTTTTATCCAAACCCACAGAATAAGGGGGAGAGAATTCTGCATTCTTTGGACATAAACAGACAGCTACGCTTGTATTTGAACAGAACTAAAGCTTTCAGAAAGACTGAGCAACTAATAGTGGCATATGCTGCAGGATCACAAGGAAAGGCTATCTCTAAGCAGACTATTTCAAAGTGGATAGGCCACTGCATTCGTTTCTGCTATTCTCAACATGGCAAGCCAGTGCTTAAGGGCATTAGGCCACATTCAACCAGAGCAGCAGCCACTTCAGCAGCCTTCCTCAGGGGAGTACCAACCAAAGACATTTTAGAGGCTGCTATCTGGAGGTTCAGTGCACACCTTTGCAAAGCACTATCATCTACCACTCTACTCTAAATCCAGGGCAGGCTTTGCCACTGCAGTTTTGCAGGGCCTTATAGCCACTCCTAATGCTATTTAGCTCCAGCCTCCCAACCATAGCTTTGGAATTCAACCCAAGTGTAATGACTGCAACAGTGAAACATGAAGAACATAGTACAGTTGTGTACACTTACCATAAATGTTGATGTTTGGGTGTATTCACTGTTGCAGTCCAGGTTACCCACCCACCATCCCCCATATCTTTGCTGGATCTTATCTACACTTCTCTAATCTATACAACCTGTGTGGTGTATTTTCTTGTAGATGAAGGTGTAAAATATTTTGGTGCATGCATGTTTTACTGGTATATTTCTTAGCCTACCCTTTTGGGGGCACCTGACATCTGGGGCAAGAAAAACTGATGAAAATGTTGTCTGCTGCAGCTTTTATACCCCTGGCGCACTGATGTCAGGGAAGAGGCGACAGCAACTGACGCCAGACCTAGACTTTGGAATTCAGGCCGACTGAGGGTAGCCTGCTAGCAGGATAACCCAAGTGTAATGACTGCAACAGTGAATACACTCGAACCTCTACATTTATGGTAAGTGTACACAACTGTACTTTCTCCTGACCTCTCTTCCTGTATGCACAGTATCTTCTCATTTTCCCATCCGTATTTTTTTCTTCTACAGTTTTTCACCTAGTTCGCCCTTTTCGAGAGCCTCTTGTTTCCTCTCATCCTGTATGCACAGTATCTTCTCATTTTCCCATCCGTATTTTTTTCTTCTACAGTTTTTCACCTAGTTCGCCCTTTTCGAGAGCCTCTTGTTTCCTCTCATCCTGTATACACAGTATCTTCTCATTTTTCCATCCGTATTTTTTTCTTCTACAGTTTTTCACCTAGTTCGCCCTTTTCAAGAGCCTCTTGCTTCCTTCCTCATTCCCTTATTTTTCATTATTTAGTGTTTGCTCGACAGTCAGTCCAAGAGCCTCCTTTTTGTACAGTCTGCATACATGCATGTACCATCTTGCTGTATGTCCTTTCTCCCCACACTGGTTTCATCATACCTTGTCACAGTCATTAATTAATTAAATGAGAAAAGTCCCCACAAAAAAAACACGATTAACCTGGCCAGATGCAAAAAGTAACACTTGGCAATTGTTTCAACTTGTTTTTTTTTCACATTTTAAAAGTTTCCAGCTTCCGTTCCATAAGTTTCTGTCATATCATAGTGTTAATGACAGACACTACATGCATTTTTAACATCCCCATCTTCTAGTTTATCAGTTGTAAACTGCAAATAACATTTTTTAACGTTTAATTTACTTAACCAGAAAACAAATAATTGTTCCACAAATAAATGTCTTTTTTGTTACACAGTTCCAGAAATTTCATCAGTTTCAAATGTTAAATCACAAAAAGTTTCTAAAGGCTGAACCTGAGGACTTGAAGGCAGGCTTGCTGTTGGCAACAGTTCTTGAAAAAGCAAGCCCACTGCACCCACCCTATACCCTTAATCATGTTAGAGTAATTTGTGCAGTGAGTGTAAGGCTTAAGGTAAAACATGAGCCCACCCCTTTTGGCTGCCTAAATGATGACCCTTTCCCGTTATGGTGAAAGAATGGACTTGTTAACCAGGAGGGGCCTGATCAGCAGCAGCAGTGAAGGCAAAAACACACCCAAAAATCTGGCTAATTCAGACTGTGTGTTGTTGGTTATCAGGGAAGCTTTAGTTATAGCTTGGAGTTTAGTTTATTTTATTATTTGCTTTTGTTGACTCTGGTACGCAGACTGCGCTCTTCTGTTGTACCACCTTTTCAGCAGAAGCCCAGGAGATGAAGAAAGAGGTCTTTCCCCCCCAAAATTTTACATACATAGTTATTTAGTTTTTTGTGTTTTTGCCGGAAGATGGCGCGATTATAGTACTAGGAAAATTATTGTAGTGTGTAACATATCAAAAAAAGGTGGCAACATTTTTCTATTTAGTAATGAATTGCCATCCGTGCAATGGAATTGGGGAGGCAGTTATGGGGCAGGTTGTGATTCAAAACAAATTAAATTGTAATATGTGAAAAGGGCTGCCTTTTTCTATATTGATGTGGAATGTGAATGGCTTTTTTGTAGGCGCATTGAAAAGGGAGAGTATTACTTGTATACAGGAGTAAGTTACAAATAATGTCAAACGAGACTCGCTCATACAAGGCTAAATGTGTAGTAGAGAAGAGATTCAAGGCAGTGTATTCAGTTGAATACGAGAGGCAGAAGAAGAAGGATATTACTAGAGAGGGCATCCTTTAGGGTAAAAAAGGGTAAAAACGACAGACAGAAGAAGAAGGATATTACTAGAGAGGGCGTCATTTAGGATAAAAAAAAGGGTAAAAATGAGAGACAGGAGGAGGAGGATATTACTAGAGAGGCCATCCTTTAGAGTAAAAAAAGGGTAAAAATGAGAGACAGAAGAAGGATATTACTAGAGAGGGTGCCCTTTAGAGTAAAAAAAGGGTAAAAATGACGAGAGACAGAAGAAGAGGATATTACTAGAGAGAGGGCATCCTTTAGGGTAAAAAAAAGGGTAAAAATGACGAGAGACAGAAGGAGGAGGATATTACTAGAGAAGGGCATCCTTTAGGGTAAAAAAATGATGAGAGACAGAAGGAGGAGGATATTACTAGAGAGGGCATCCTTTAGAGTAAAAAAAAGGGTAAAAATGACGAGAGACAGAAGGAGGGGAGGATATTACTAGAGAGGACGTCCTTTAGGGTAAAAAAAAAAAGGTAAAAATGATGAGAGACAGAAGGAGGAGGATATTACTAGAGAGGGCATCCTTTAGGGTAAAAAAGGGTAAAAATGACGAGAGACAGAAGGAGGAGGATATTACTAGAGAGGACGTCCTTTAGGGTAAAAAAAAAAGGTAAAAATGATGAGAGACAGAAGGAGGAGGATATTACTAGAGAGGGCATCCTTTAGGGTAAAAAAAGGGTAAAAATGACGAGAGACAGAAGGAGGAGGATATTACTAGAGAGGGCATCCTTTAGGGTAAAAAAAGGGTAAAAATGACGAGAGACAGAAGAAGGATATTACTAGATATGGCGTCCTTTAGAATAAAAAAGTGTAAAAATGACGAGAGACAGGAGGAGGAGGATATTACTAGAGAGGGCGTCCTTTAGAGTAAAAAAAAAAAGGGTAAAACATGGAAGATTTCTGGTAGTGAAAGGATACTGGTGTGGAAATGAAATTGCCTTGTTGAGCATGTCTGACCCAAAGCTGCAGTTTGATCTTAGGAGAATGTTGGAGAGAAGGTATATTTTCATTAATTGATCCCAATTGTAGAGGAAAATTGGAATATGGCCTATAATGAGGATATGTCAAAGGTCTCAAGGAAGTCTCAACCATTACTAGAGAAGGTAGAGTTTTAAAATATGAAAGTATTTGCAATGGAGGATGGTGTAAGTAGCCTTAAGAGATCAAGTGGAATTTATTTTACCATTCCCACAGGTGTAAGAATTGGGCCAAATTGTATGGCCACTTAATGATCATTACATGAGGGGAAATCTGGTTATTGTCCGATTATGCAGCTATAAAGGTTGGGGTAAGGACGCTAGGTAATGGGGAAAAGCAGTAGCGTAGCTAGGGTGTGAGGGCAAGAGGGACAACTGCCTCGGGCGCAAAGTTATTGTGTGGCAGTAAGAGTAGAGCACAAAACCTTTTAGTGCAGAAGTTAAGAAAGCAAATGTGGAGGGAACATTTGTAAAACTGAATAATCTTAAGCCCAAATGATAAAAGAACCTGATGGAATTAGAGAACTATTGCTGGTGTTTAACAAGTCTTTACAAAGAAAATGAATGTCATGGGCTTGCAAAAGATGGTGGATTGCAAATATGGAGGATAAAGTGAAAAAGAAGTTCAGAAATCAAGTTGCAAGTAATTGACCTAGGTCCAATGGTATACCCATAGAAATCTGAACATGTTGGGTGGGGGAGGGATCCTGATAAGGATATGGGAAAAATTATTTAAAGCTCTGTTGAAGGAATGGGTGGGAGACCTGTATCCTGAAAGAAATTGGTGGCAGTGTTTTACCTAAAGAGAGGAAAGATCCTGGCTTGTGTTTACCAGTTTCACTAAGAAATCTGTTACAAAGTATTTATCCTTTTGTCAAACTTATCTTAACATGGGTTAGAGTCCTTTGGGGTTTACTTTTATCTCTAAGGCCTTTTATATTCCATGGTAATATTTTTACTTCTCTCAGACTGTGCCCTGTATTTTACCCGTTTTCTTGTTAGTTTATTCCAATAAAAGTGATTACGTTCCTCTATTAGATGTCCTTCTGTTCCAGTGTTGCAGTATTCTACTTGCAGGTTTACCCTTCTTCCTCTGCAGTTTGTCCAGCAAGGTTTCCAAAGATTTTCACTCCCGCTTGGTCTGTTGGACATTTGACATGGCTGCAGAAATGTGGGTCGTAAAGGTGACATCTGCACACACCAGCCCTCAGAACTTTTCAGCCACCAGCCATACACCAGGTGTTCCTACTTCTTGTGGACGTCTGATCGAATAAGATTCAGTTAATTACCCCATTGGGGATTCTTCAGTCCTACTTTGTTGTTTATTACAGTCTGTTAATGTCATCCGGTAAGGGCAAGTGCAGTCAGCAGATTCCCCACAAAGACACGCATGACCAGTGTCTCTTTTGTCTAGGCAGGGAACACGACCACGAGAACTGCGCCATTTGCTGATCATTTGTCCCTAAGACCTTACGCTGCCATTTGCAGGCCTTACACTTATATTTAGAGAATCAGCATTTGAAACAAATAGTGTTAGGGATGGAGGCCGTACCTGACAGCCCGTCTGAACCGCCTAGGAAGAAGGCCAAGTCCTCACAGCCTACCTCGCCTGCTGTACCTCTGTCTGTCATACCTCAGTCTTTAGCCGATGTCAGTTTGACTGAGGATCTGGCATCCACCGGTGTAGATAAAGCAGGTGTCACTAAAGAAGCCACAGAATCTCAAGTAGATGACAAGTCCACAGAGGATTTACCGGTGCCTGCCTTAGACACCGGGGAGAACCAGCATTCACTCAGGGCCCATCGGATGCCGCCTTCACCATTCTTACCCTAGGCCTATTCCTAGCCAGACCCCGGCAAAGCCTTTAAAGGAAAAACAAAAAAACAAGACACAAGCATGCTGGACTGGCAGGCCTTCAGCTAGAGTTTCTTCAATGCGTTTATGGCCCTTAGGCCTTCTGCAGAATCCTCTACCACTGCTCCTCCCCTCCTTAGTCCCAAACCTCCAACCCAGGAAAGGAGGGTAGATCAGCCTGAAGAAGAGGAATTGTGTGATTCCTCTGAGGACTCTCTTTCTTACTCCTCCCAGATCTCATCCCCCTGGGATATGGATCTCCTGAGGAGGGGCTCTGTTGAACCTGACTCCCCTGTAGAGGATCTTACCTTTGGGGAAACTATTAATAAAATGAACGACCACTTTAAGTGGTAGTCCTCGGGTATGTTTGCTGTACAAAAACGGTTTTATGACCTTATTCAAATGGACTCTCCCAGTCCTCCTGCCATTCTTCCCATTCAACCTGCATTCTTGGATGCTTTTGCCTCAGCCTCCATTAGTCCGGACTCCCAACCTCCAGCCCCACGTAGAGCAGACAGATTCTATAAAGTCCCTGAGAAGTGCCCTCCTGATCCTGCCACTATATCCATCTCTGCGGACAGGGCCTCCAAGCTCCTTCCTACCACCACTGTCCTCCCTGCTGATAAGGACAACAAGACCATGGAGAGGTTGGGAAAGAAAGTCTATACTTCTGCTACCCTCTCACTTTGAGCCACCAACTACCAAACTCATATGACCAAATACTCCTTAGCTTTGCTGGACAAAGCCACTAAAGATTTAGATGACCTCCCTGGCTGTGCAGCCAAGGCCTCCTTGTCTATACTGATATCACTCCTCTCTCAAGTGAATAGACTGTCCTTGAGATGCAGTTATGATGCAGCTGAAGCCTGTCAGGTCAGCTGCATCAGCTTCAGTACTAAGGAGGTACTCATGGATACAACTACAGTCTCTCCCAGATGACTTCAAGGCCAAACTCCTTGACACACCCTTGGATCATTCAGCTCTCATGGCTACAACTACAGCCTCTCCCAGATGACTTCAGGGCCAAACTCCTTGACACACCTTTTGACCACTCAGCCCTCATGGCTACAACTGCGGCCTCTCCCAGAGGACTTCAGGGCCAAACTCCTTGACACACCTTTGGATCACTCAGCCCTTTTTGGTGCAAAAGTGGCTGACCTACTCAAATCCTTACAGAAAGGAAAAGAATTACAGGACCTCAAACCTATCCTGGTCTTGTCTTTTCCCAAAGTTCCAGAGGAACTACCTGCCAAATACCCAGTTTATCAGGAAAAACTCCAGGTCCTGCAGCTCCTCTGTCTAGAAGACCCCCTAGAAGACAGCCTCCTCAGGCTAGTATTTCTCAGTCATCCAGCCAAAGGCCACCCTTTTCTGATAGGGCAGGTAGTGTCTGCCTGCCAAAAATTTCAACCCCCCCCCACACCTCCCATCCATCCCCCTTTCTGCCCGTCTGGTTCCAAGACACTGTCCATTACAGGACTCCAGGTCCTGCAGCTCCTCGGTCTAGAAGACCCCCTAGAAGACAGCCTCCTCAGGCTAGTATTTCTCAGTCGTCCAGCCAAAGGCCACCCTTTTCTGATAGGGCAGGTAGTGTCTGCCTGCCAAAAATTTCAACC
>NC_056750.1:858857263-858912263 GCF_019279795.1 Protopterus annectens
GAAACTATCCCCCACTGCTATCAATGGCTACACAGAAATTCTAAAATGTACTCTGTAGAGAGACCACCACAACTTCAGTTGAGTTAATATTCAGTGAAAAATACAAATAAATAAATTGAGTACAGTACTATATGAAAAAGAGCAGATAAAAGTGTACTTAAATTATCCTATACCATGTGGTGTGAGATTGGCATTACCCATCCCATGGTCAGTAATTGTATATTACCCTAACGGGATTAACTAGGATTATACCTTAGATAATTTGAGGGGACCCATGCATGAGATAAAGCTTTTAGGAACTGCTTTTGTTCATTAGTAGTATGGGGTCAGTCCTAGACTAAAATTTCTGTTTGTCATTCATAGATCAAAGTTGCTCCTGAATAATGAACAGGAAAGCGTTTTGTTTTACATGAATGGAGGGTCGATTTCAGAGCAGAAGTTTCCTCTGCTAGATGAGTCTGTCCTTCCAAACTGTTCTGTTGATATTGCAGAAGAGGTTTACATCCCTAGAGAGAGTATTTTTGATGCCATTTGACTTGCTGATATGCAGTAAATCCATCACTATTGGGTCAGAGGATGCTTTTTATGCCAGACACAGGTAATCTCTTAGCAGCCTGTAGGCTGTCAAGTATAGTCAGTATATGTAGAACATGTTGTTTAGAACTTGTATCCTTTTAGTAAGGTACTTCTATGTGCATTCAAGTTGTTGCTCTTATCTGGAAACACACATGCCAAAGAGAGTATTTATACTCAATAACTGACCTAATGAGGGCTGAGTAAAGGTGGACAGTGACATCCCTAGAAGTAGACGGAATCCCTTTGTTTATAACCCCTGCAGTATAGAAGAATTTTCTTAAAACAGTGAACATGTTGGCCAAAAGTTAAATTACTGTCCATGTAAGTTATATCCTTTACAATTGGGACAGCTTTTGGATCCATTTAGTTTCTCTCCACAATTTTGGCACCAGTTATTTATTTGGAGCAAACACCCCCGCAAGATGGCTAAGTCATTTGAGGAGTCAATGCATTTGCAAACTTAGCCAGTGCCCTTAATTATTGGCTTTTACTTCAGAGAAGTCGATGCCAAGCAGGAGAGGTCCCAGCCATACCCCTCACTCTCGTAGAGCAAGAAAACTGGACAAAACCATAAGTAATGAGGGGACAAAAGCCCCAAAATAGGGGCATTCTTAAATATAGCTTGTACAAACTTAGAAAGTTGAGAGAATAACAGGTTAGGTTTTGCATTAGTATGAATTTTCTGAAGGTTATGAAGTCTGAAACTCAAATGTCTGTCATTTTCTGACTTCAGTCTTTAATGATTTGCCAGTAAACCACAATTTTTATGAAAAATGGACCACAAATGTGAGGCAAAAATCTATATAGTTGAGAGGTATTCCCAGCTCAGAACCCATGGGTGGGCTTCACTGGTGACCAGTCTGTTTATGGGGGGGGGGTAACCATAAGAAGTTTTGCTTGATAATGTTCTCTAAATCTTCCTGATGATGAAACTGAAGTTCTGTGTGGCAGCTGAGGTGGTTAAAAGGTTTAATGAGAGGGGATAGCTGATACAGGGGGTAACCAAATTTTCCAAAGTTCCTTTAAGATAAATAAAACTTTCTTTTCACCTCAGTTCCCTTTTTTAATAAGCAGTTCAAGCAGCAAGGTGCCTACAAACAGGATTTTTAAAAGCAATGACAGGAAGGATCCAAAAAGAAAGGGGAAGCCTCTTCAGAATCAAGGACATCCAAAAAGTCAGATTGACTGCAGGCCACTTCAGGTTCCCCATCTTTCCTACCCTGGCAACCTCTCTCTTACCCTGAGTCTCTATCTTCCTTTGTAACACCAAGTTCTTGTAGACAGTTGGGTTTTGAAAAATCATTCGGTGGGGGTACACTTGGCAGGGGGGTTCCCTTCCTTCCAGAGGATCCCTCCTTGCCTAGTAAAAAAAATTCCCCTGTTCCCTCCTATTGCAGATCAGATGTTATTTCAGGGAGTCATACAACAGTGTCTACAGACCAGAGGGGGAAAAGGATTTTACTCAAGTATTTTTCTGGTGCCAGAGAGGGAAGGTACATAGAGGCTTGTGCCAGACCTCCTCTTTGTCAATCTTTTGCAAACATCCCAAAGTTCAGAATGTTTTCCCTTTAGACCATGTTCCTTTAGCTACTTTTACTGGCTTTTATGTTAAAGCTCGATTTGAAAGATGCTTACCATCACTGCAGGTGTGTTGCATGACTTTCTCCATCTGGATCACTTTAACAGTTCTCTTTCTTACTGCTTGGAGAGACTGCAGCTCTACGGGTATTTACAAAGTGTCTGGCTCCAGTAATCACTTATGGCACTTACCAAGACATTCACGTTTCCATATTTGGATGATTGCCTTGTATACAGGCAGACTTTTTTCCGCATTTGTCAAGAATCCTGAAAAAGTGTACAGAATCTCCTACTCAGGCTAAGGTTTCAAGTCAGTGTACAGAAGTCTTTTTGTCTCCCTGTCTCACAGGACTGTTTTCCTGAGATGTCTGTTAGATTCTACCTTGGGATGAGCATTTCTTTCTCCAGACAAAGTAGATATGTTCCAAAAGTCCTTCCTGAGTGTTTCCACAAAGCTAAGAATTTGCCAGAAATATCTCTTCAGAGATGCATGGCTTCTATGATTCCCCTGGCCAGACATCACAGGAGAAAAAATTCAGAGGTACCTCCAGTCAGTCAGGACTCAGCATTTTCAGACTTTATCTGTTCAGGTCTCCCATTTTCCCTTCTGCCTCTTCTTCAATCTGGCACAAACAATTCTTCAGACCTGGCTTGGGGAGTAGTTTCAGAAGAGGTAAAAAAGCAGGGACTGTGGAACAAACAAGACAGGTTTATTGACAGTTATAAATGGTTTGAAATCCCTAAATTATCTTGGGTCTCAAGGACCCTTTCAGGTTTTCACAGAACACCACATTGATGTACATAAAGAATGAGGCGCTCCGGTTCTACATCCTATTCCTTTTCTAGAGTTACTATGATAGCCTGTGAGGTAGCGTTTCAGCTCCATTTGACACTTCAGGCTTTATATATTCCATCAGAGCAAACCATTGGAACAGACAAGCTGAGCAGGACCAGGATGGACCATCACAAATGGAAAGTTCTCTTTAGGATCTTCTAGGAATTGATCGAGCTGTGGGGAACACCTCATGCAGATCCGTTAGTCTCCTCTCAAAACAAAGACTTTTTGCTCCATGATTCCTTGCATACAGGCTTGGAAGACAGATGCCTTCTTATTCCTATGAACCAGTATGTTTTCACTATGCTTTTTCACCCTTTCCACAGATGATCAGTGTTCTAAAGATCCAGAAGGACTCTCCAAGATTGTGGTGGTAACCCCTTTTTGGCCCAAGCAACAGGGTTTCTACCTCATCTTAAAACTGGCCAAGGGCAATTACCACAATCTTCCCCACAACCTGGAATTTACTACAACATGATAAAGAGGAGTTTGGTACACCTCAACCAGAAAACTCTTCAGTTGACTAGGATGGTTGATAGAATTTTGATGCCATTTAGACATGTTTTTCAGGATATGCAACAGGTACTGAAGGAGGTTAAAACTTGAAATTGAGGGGGTAAATGGAAAAGATTTTCTAGCTGGTCCCATTTTAAGACCCAGGACCCTCATAAGGCCCATCTGCTTCTGGTTCCTTGTTTGTGTGATTTACTGTCCTTTGGCCATTATTTTTCATCTGTCAAAGTTATCAGCCCATCTGTGTTTGTCTGTCTTTTGACCCCCTTTCTCAACAATCTTCAAGTTAAAAAGTTTTTGGAAGGGATTTTACAATGTCCATCCACCTGGAAATGAGGTGGCTCCTCCTTGTGGTCTTAATTTTGTGCCTGAAAAGTTAATTCTTTTATGATTTGAACCAGCTGATCAGACTCAGTTGAGGTTCTTAACATTGAAAACTGTTGTACTCTCTGCTCCTACTGCAGTTAGAAGAGTATCTGAATTAACAAGCTTTTAAGGTAAGTCAACCATACCTCATTTTCCACAATGGCATGATTTATTTGGGAACTATTCCATTTTACATTGTCAGTCTGTTAATTATGCTGTCTTTTTTCCTGATCCCAAGAACAAGAGAGAGAAAATTCTTCATACCCTGGATGTCAACAGGTAGCTCAGATACGGTCTCCATTGAACCCACTCGTTCAGGAAAGGTGTCCAGCTGTTTGTCACCAATGAAGGGTGAGAAAAGGACAACTAATGTCAAAGCAGACTTTCTAAATGGTTGTTTCATGCTGTTTCTTTGTTACTATCATAAGCCAGTTCCAGGCAAAGTTAGGACCCATTCAAGTAGGGCTTTGGCTTTGTTGGTCTTCTGGAAAGGGTGGACTCGAAGTAGTCTAGAGGCAGCAGCTTGGTTCTCTATATGTCCATTCACAAAGCACTACAAACTGGATTCCTTTCCAAGTCCAGAGCAGGCTATGCTAGGACCATTCTCCTGGAGCTCCTGGATTCTTAATTTTGCCTCCTCCCTTTTTACCTTTTAAGCTATGTTATTGTACCAAATAGCTTAGGATACTGCAAACATGATCCAATGTTGAATGTACTACGATTGTGCAAGTTAACTTACTTCTAATAGACCATTTTTAATGTTGTTGTTATTAATGTTGCATTAGCCATCACCTTCCTGTTTCCTGCTGTTTGTTTTGCTAGGATGTAAGTGTATATAATCTTGTGTATGTAGTTTCCATTTTGTACATTTCTCTGCATTTTTCCTTTTAGGGATGTTTCCTTCCTTTTTGGGGAGAAACAAAGCTCTGAGATGTTCCTGCTCTCACTGTTTTTCTGTATGGGGCTGTGCTCAAACCCAAGACAAGATGGATGGTGCACTTTAGCTTTGAAAAGCTGATTTATGGCAGTTGAGTAGGACTTGTATAGCATAAGCTACTGCAACAATGGTCTGTTAAATGATCAGCTGTTGCAGTAAGTTATGCAATGGTACTTTTATCATCATTTTAGTGCTGCAGTAGCCAAAACTGTATGGAATGTCCTGCCAAAGATTGGACCAGCCAGCCAGACAACTTCCAAAGCTTTAGACACCTTCCACACATCCTAAACCACTACACTGTATGGGGGAAGCAGGATAAAGTCAGTGCCAAGGGTGTCAAAACTTCACAACTTTCTTGCCACCAAAGCATGAGCTTTAGGTGATTAATGGCTGGCTGATGCTTCTACACTGTTGGAAAATAAATAAATACGTATTTTGGGGGGGGGGGATTACCTTCCACATCCTCAATTTTTATGAAAAAAATTGCTTTTAATCAAGAATTGTTGTGAGATGGTATCTGGACATTTTAGTGGTCGTCCCTAAATTTTTACCTCAGAAGGTTATACTCTGATACATAGATATTCCCAAAGAGCAATCCCTTGAAAATGTTTAGTTTTTGTTTAAAAAAAAGTGAACTTTTACTTAAAATGTTATTCTTAGGTTCATAGGTAGGTACTAGGCTATTTGCCCTAGGGCCTATACAAGCCCAGCCAAAAAGGGACCCTGGCTTTTGACACCCAAGAAAACTATTTTCCTGTGCCACTGTCAAGCAGAGCCACAGAAGTGATCCCCGGGGTGAATTTCCTATTTCACATCCAATCATCAAGAATTTTCTTGGAGTGCTAATGAGGAGATATGTTTGATATAGATAGGTAGTTTATTCCAGAGTATGGGAAGTCTCTGGGACAGGAATCTATCCCTCCAGCATGTTCCATTTATTGTGTTGACAACGTTTAAGTCCCTAGAGCGTGTAGCTTGGAGGTATTGGGATTTCTTTAAGTGGAGCATGTCCAACAGCTCTGGGTTTGACATAGCTTTGCATTTTAGGCAGAGATCACCTCTGAATAGGCGATATGCAACGGAGTAACGCTAGAGTTTTTTGAGATGGTCTGCGTAGGGCATCTGTTTTAGGCCGGTAATTCTCTTTGTGAGGTATTTCTGTGGCCTTTCCTGTTGTAGATGTCTTGTGAGGTACATACCAAAAGGGGTGTTGTATTCTATAATGGGTCTAATGAGTGATGAGTAGAGGGGAACAATGACCTCATTTTTTCTGGATGAGAAACCTTTTGTGATAAGGTATGCCACGTAGAAGGATTTCCTGACCACTGTGGCGATGTGATTATCAAAGGAGAGACTACTGTCCACCTGTATCCCAAGATCTCATCACATTCTCGGTGTTAAGTATACTATCGCCTATGTTGTAGTTCATGGGTACAGAGTTTTTACCAAAGGGGATGACAGTGCACTTTTTGGCATTGAGCTTGAGGCCATGGCTTTGACACCAGGCATCTGTCTTAGTGAGGCCCTTTTGTAGGATGTCCACATCGTTAGAAGTTTAGATTATGGCTCCTAGTTTGCAGTCATCTGCGAACTTCGTTAGCCAAAGACCTTCTGTGTTAGCCTGTACTTCAGAGAAGTAGATACCAAACAGGAGATGACCCAGGAATGAACCCTGTGCTACTCCACTTGTCACTGGTCTGAAGTCGGATTTGGAATCTGCTACTTTCACAGTGAGCCAGTTGGCAACCCATCTTGTGACATAGGGATTTATACCTAGTTTAGTGAGTTTATCTATAATTCCATAGTGGGGGATGGTGTTGAAAGCCTTGGCAAGATCTAGATAGGATGTGTGAACCACCTTACCCTCGTCTATGGCTTTGTTGACTGCTTCAAAGAAGTCTATCAGGTTTAGGAGACATGATTTGCCTTTTACAAACCCGAGCTGGGTGGGGTCCAGAGTTTGGAGATTACCAATGTCTTTGTTTATAAGTTCCATGATGATACATTCCATGGCCTGGCAGACCAGGTTCCTCAGGCTAATGGGGCGGTAGTTCCCGGGGTCCATGGTGGCTCCCCCTTTGTGGAGTGGGATAACCTTCGCTGTGCACCATTCAGTGGGCACAAAGCCTGAGGTGAGGCTGCGATTGAACATGGTACTTAGGTGGGGTGCCAGTTCGTTCTGTAGTTCTTGTAGAACACAGCCTGGGATGTTGTCTTGTCCCATGGATGCTGTGTTCTTGGCTTTGGAGAGTGTGTTTTTTACCTGTGCAGCCATGATTACAGGAACTTTGCATTCTTCCGGTATAGAGATGGGCCGTTTAGGGGATGAGAGGGGGGTAAAGTTAGCACTGAACCTATCTACCTGTTGGCAATATCAGTTGGGTCTGTATATTTAGTGCCATTGTGCTGTAACTCAGGGCAGATCTGAGTGTTGCCATTGAGATTTTTGCCATAGCTGTAGAATGCTTTGTGGTTGTTTAGAATCAGTGGTGATTTTGTTTTCATAACTAGCTTTGGAAGATTTTATGAGGGATCGCAGATTCTTACTGAGGCTGACCAGGGAGGTCCTCTACTCATGGGATTTTACTCTCTTTTGCAACAGTTTCTTCCTTCTGTTGTACAGTTTGTTTATGGCAGGGGACCACCAGATTGGCTTCATTTTTTTGGAGGATAGCATCTTGGTTCTGTTTGGGATAGCACGATCCATGCACTCATGTAAGTGCTTATAAAGTGCAATTGTGTAGGATTCAGTAGTCATAACTGTACTGTCCATCTGCATGGGTCTCATAAAGTTCACCACTTATGTCTTAAGCATGAAGTTGGCTTTGGAGAATTTTTTTACCGTGGTTACCTTAATGGGGAGTGGGGGCAGGATGTGGATGTCTAGGGTGATTAGCTTATGGTCGGATCGGACCAATGAGGCATTGACATCAGGTGTGGAACACCGGTCACTCATGTTGGTAATGAGTAGATGTAGGATATTGTTGCCCCTGGTGGGGATAAGTTGATCCAGGGCATTGGAGTTTATGAATTCCAGAAAGTGTTGAGTGAAGGAGTTGGTACAGGAGTAGTTTTCCCAGTTAATGGTGGGGTAGTTGAAACCGCCCATTATTAGGGTGTTTGGTTGAACCCTAATATTTTCCAGTACATCAAGAAAAGAGGAGTGGGAATCCTGGGGCATGGTGGGGGGATCTGTAGCAAGCTACAATTTGGATTGCAGTTTTGCCCAGAGTTAGTTGCACTTGGATAACCTCGGATGCATTATGCTGAGCAACTAGCCTGGAGGTGTGGATATCCTTAATGAATATTGACACACCTCTGCCTTTGGTGTTCAGGTTACATGGCCGAAAAGTGTGGTATGAGTTATAGCCTGGTAGTGCAGGGGTGCTCTCTGGAGCCTTGAACCAGGTCTCAGTCACTGAGTGCATTTTGAGATTTAGACTTCTAGGGCCTTGAATGTTTGGTTTTGGGGATTGCCATTAACAAAATATGCAGCAAAACCTTACATTTTTGCCAGAATGACTACAGAAATGAAACGTTGCGAGGAAAACGAACCTTATACAAATATTACACTGTGCTATCTTCTCAGGCAACACACAGAGGGAACACAGTGTAAAAGCTGTCCAGCCAGATGTTTATTGAAACAACATACGAAACTTTTAATATAACATATATCCAAGGTTAAGCGCTTTCACCTAACTGATGTAGGCTTCTTCAGAACAACCCCATTTAAAAAATTCTCAGTTTAAATAACATTTTTGGCGCGAAGCAACAACTGTTGATGAATGTCTTTAAAGCTGTATGCTCCTTAAAATTGTTAAGATAAATATATTTGTTAAGTTCCAAGAATGATGAATAAAATTAAAAACAACAATACTAATACATCACAAGAATGAACTCCTCTATATACTCCCTACTGTATAACATTTGTCAACAAAATTCGTTGGGGCACAATATACATCACTTGCCCCTAAAAATACGTCCTCTGTACTGATATGATGTACAAAACACAGTTTTAAATTTGGCATTTTAGAACATGTCAAACCCAACTTGAAAGGGGGTAGTATTAAAGATCTATTAAGTTATAAAGAAATATGGTGGCAGTTATTTACTGATGCAGCCACCACTCCTGGATTGAATGACACTATAGCTGTTAAACCGTTGTTAATGAAATAATGAAACAACAAATATCATTTTTGTATGTGATACTAATTGAAATACTGCTTGGTGTGACAGTAGTTTTTAAGAAAATTTTTTTTAAAAAAGAATAAACAATTTTTTAACAACATCAAATTGTTTAACAGTAGGGAACTTTCAAAACAAAATTTTTTTTAGTATTTTTTTAGTAGTTTTTTTTAGTATTTTTATTTAATTTGCTTTGGTGAAAGTGACCCTTCAACATCTATTTTAACAAGTATTTTAATATTACACAACGAACTTCCGTTGTTAATTTTTATTGAGTATTTTTACGGAGAATTTTGAAATTAAACCTCAAATCTGGAATTGGAATTCTAGTATTAGATAGTTTTTAGTGTTAATAAAACTGGGTCTGAAATAACAACAAAAAAACATTCTATGAACTAAGAAAAAATTGTTTTATGAATTTTTATAGTTATTATTTATAACAACAACATGGAACTATATACATTTTATTGACTAACACATTATTTAATAACAGCATCAATAAGGAATTGACTTCATTAATGTTTAATAACATAAATAATTTTTTTAAAAATTTTTTTATTCAAAAAATTTATTTTATTATTTAATAAATATTTATTATTATTATATTTAAATCATAACACATACAAGCATTATCAATTATACTTTTTGTATTGATAGTAACTTATACCAATAAAATATATGCACACTATTTCCCAATATTTTAATACTTTAATATTTTGACTATTTTCTTCTACATAAATTTTAACTTAATTATACACTCATCAATGGTTATGTTTTATTATATTTAATTATTTTACAAATAACTATAATTAGTTAAATTCCACTTAAGCAATACATTTTTAACAAATATCATTCAGGGTACTTATTCTGTAGAAGGTGTAATGCATTTTGTGAACATTGTTATATATATTGTGTTTTGTACATCATATCAATACAGAGGACGTATTTTTAGGGGCAAGTGATGTATATTGTGCCCCAACGAATTTTGTTGACAAATGTTATACAGTAGGGAGTATATAGAGGAGTTCATTCTTGTGATGTATTAGTATTGTTATTTTTAATTTTATTCATCATTCTTGGAACTTAACAAATATATTTATCTTAACAATTTTAAGGAGCATACAGCTTTAAAGACATTCATCAACAGTTGTTGCTTCGTGCCAAAAATGTTATTTAAACTGAGAATTTTTTAAATGGGGTTGTTCTGAAGAAGCCTACATCAGTTAGGTGAAAGCGCTTAACCTTGGATATATGTTATATTAAAAGTTTCGTATGTTGTTTCAATAAACGTCTGGCTGGACAGCTTTTACACTGTGTTCCCTCTGTGTGTTGCCTGAGAAGATAGCACAGTGTAATTTTTGCCAGAATATTTTACTGACTCTGCTAACTGCTTGTCAGACACCTTTTTGGCTGACAGCCTGCCAGACAGGAATCCAGGTATTCCCATTTTTCCCCTTGTATAAAAAATGTATGTGGTTTACACATAACAGTGTTATGAGAAGCTGGAGGTTGTTACTAAACTTTTTACTTGAGAAAGTAGTTTTTAGTCAGGCAATAGCTCTTCTAGGTGCCTGTCTGTCTGTCTGTGACACTTTTGTCGTGCCTAATAAATGGGTCTGGGTCTCAGTAACACTACTGCTTCCCCCCAAGCTGCAGTAAAAACTCTCTGGGATGCATTGGTCTTCTCTCTGGCTTACTGTCTGATTCAGTCACAAATGGGTTTTTCTGCTGTGGGCATGTGTACACAACTCTTATCTTTCTTTCAGTGCTTCTGGTGTAACTACTTGGGGCATCAGTAAGGACCCAGGAGGCAAGTACATCCTCTGTATCTGTTCAGCAGCCCTTTTCAGGTAAGAGAGAAACATAGTTGCTAGCATCCAGGAAGGCACCAGGGATGATCTTTTGCTAAGCTCTGAGGAGCTTCATTCCTTGGGAAGGCACCATCCTTTAAGTCGCTCTTTCTCTGGAGCCTCCCAGGAAGAAGGAAACTGAAGAGAAAGCATTTTTAGTCTCCTAAATCTCCTAAAATAGGTAAGGAAGACTGACTGGGTTTACTTAGTGTACATTCTTATGTCATGTTCAAAGTTCATCCCTGTTTTCAGACTCTCTACACCCTAATGGAGAACCACAAGTAACACTGCCACTGACCACATCAATAGTACATAGATCAGGATCCATTGGCTTAAAGACAGTACTGACTGATGCCTGAAAGTTATGAATTAAGACACTGAAGCATGCCAAATGTCAATATCAGTCACTGTAGTGTGGCTGAAAGCAGTTTATCCTGGCACATCTTTCTCTGCATGGGATTACTCTATACTCACATCACATAAAGAGCAATTTGAGGATTTTTTTTTTGCCACCTTTAGGACAAGCCCAGTGTCTCCCCTTCCTGCATCTAACTGACCTATTCCTTCCTTTAGCTCTCAAACAGTTCTGTCACTGGTAGTGAAGAGTAAGGTGTGAGGGCGGTGTGCAGCAGCTGCAGACTCTTCCCCTTCCCATCTCCAACACAGTGACAGCACTGCAAGGGCTGCTGTAGATGCCTTTGCAAGGTGAATGCATGCTTGCAAGCATAAACAACTTTCCAACCACATGGCACACAGCTTGCAGTGCAGTCATGCCAAGCTTTTCTTATTACAGTGCTCTGGTATTTCTTGCAGATGTTCCCAATGCAATGAGCCAGGCTGCCTCCCTTCCCCCACTCACTCCCGTCCTTCCCTGCTCTGCCCTTTGTACCTGGGTTTTCTGGGGCATAGTGCAGACTTTGTCTCTCTGTGACATGGATCACATTACAAAGCAAGGTGAACTGTTATTCTTTATTGTGGCAGTCTAACCTGCTTCTTAACCAACATACAAATCCCATATTCAGCTTTGTTTGTTTGTGTCTTTCGGCTTTTCCCGGTTAGGGGTCGTCACAGCGGAACTCCGGTCTGCTAATGATTGGCAGTAGATTTTTATGTGCTGGCTTGCCGGGCCTAACACACAACCTTCAACGAAGGCACGCCCATTCACGCATGTTGTCACACAGAAGACGCTCTGAGAATCGAATGGGTGAGGCGACAACGCTACCGCAGCACCACCATTGCATATTTAGCTGAACTACAATAACTAATAAATATGAAAATTAGTACTGCAAAACTATGTTATGTGGTCTGCACCTTTTCTGTCGAAGTAGCAAAAGATTAGTACCTGACAAGGCTTTGCACTGACGCTTAACACTGAACTTTGAACTCTCTTCTCCTGACTGGCTACCTGTATGCACATTTCTTTACATGATGCTGTTAACACAATCTTTCAAACTCACCTAAAATGATTTGCAGCTATGCACAAAGTCAGTATCACAAACGTCCCATGGATACTTAATAAAAGTAAGTCCGTGATGTCTTAAAAAAAAAAAAAAAAAAAAAGACCACTTTTCACACTTTCATCACAAAAGTTGACCTCATCAACTTAAAGGCTGCACATAATAAAGTCAAATATTCTCAGCTGTAATAACTTTTTTCTACAAATGGCAAATCCAGTATGCCAATCTGGAAAAACATATATATATATATATATATATATAGTTGCTAAGCATTTCATTAACTATTTTCTTGACTCAGTTCAAAACCTCAAGGACACTAAACCTAAGAACAGCAAATGCTTCTAAATCATTGCAATTTTAATGATTTCATTGTCCACACCAACCAGGTGTACAGGATATGCCAAAAAAATTGAACCGGATTATACTGCTCTGTACAATTCTACCCAAGAATTCCTACAAAGTAGTTGTTCTATTTGGTTACAGTACAAACTTAATCATTACCAGATATGTAAAAGAACTCCAGGTCCTCGAATGCTGGTAACATGCTCTTGGAGTATATGTTTGATTTTGTAACTAGCTATCATCATCAGATATGTAAAAGAACTCCAGGTCCCAGAATGCTGGTAACATGTTCTTGGAGTATCTGTTTGATCTGGTAACTAGCTATCATCACCAGATATGTAAAAGAACTCCAGGTCCCCAAATGCTGGTAACATGCTCTTGGAGTATCTATTTGATTTGGTAACTAGCTATCATCACTAGATATGTAAAAGAACTCCAGGTCCCCGAATGCTGGTAACATGCTCTTGGAGTATCTATTTGATTTGGTAATGAGCTACGGGAGCTAATAAACCTACTCTTTTTCTTCACTACCACAGAGAAATATTTTCCAAACAATTCTTAGAGCAGAACTTAATCTAACAACTATAATTTTATGCCTACCCACAGGCTTGACACTGCAATTCTGGACTTAATGGAATTAATTTACATTCAAGTACAGCAATTTTGTTAGTACCAATTTTCTCCATTAAAACCTTCAACACAATTTATGAAACAGTTTATGGGACCCCTATTTAATCCAGGCCTTATGTTTAGCATACAAGGGCTGTTGAGTTGCAAACAAGTTCAGAGGTGGAACAAAGCAATGATTTTCTGCTAGCTCAACTCTGTGGTCTGGAACAACAAAGCACAATGATTCAAGTTCTAACAGCAGCTCGAGTACTGGAGAAGCCTTGGAGAGGGGCAAAGACTACTCCCCCATACTAGTGAAAGGAGTGGTGATTCCAGTTCATAGCCTGCCACTAGCAAAACTGATACTTTGGGTGCAGGTGCAGCCTAGACCAGGGATGGGGCTTCGGCACCATCATGCCAGTAGCAATAGCCCTCATTGAGCATGTGAGTAGGAAGATGCGCATGTTACAGAAGGGCACTGTAGACATCTGCAGTAAATAAGCATATCAGCAACCAGAGTCACTATTACACATTATTAGAAATGCTCTCAAAGCTTCCACTGGAAGATGCAGGCAGGAGTGCAAACGCATTCATGGCTACATATATTATTGTCCCCGCTCCTCATGCTGGGGACTCTCCATTGGCCAGGGAAATGGCAGACTTAATAATGAATGAAGGGATAATTGATGGTCTGCAGGCTAATGAACTTTTTCTGCCATGGAATTTTAGTGTCCCAAGGATGAGTAATTAGGGCCACTTCAGCTCGACATAAAGTGAACAATAAGGTTAGCCACTCTTGCTTTAATATGGCGACAACTCCACAACGACAGCAGATATCTTGGTCTGTTACTGCCTGTCTCCACAGTTACTTTCATTTGCTACAAAATTGATTCAGTACTGTGGGTCTGCATTGCAGATACAGTACACCTCCTCAGCAGTCAAAACCCTCTTCTTCCATTCCTGTCTCAACCACATATCCTAAGAGCGTGAAACAGACCATTACTGCATACAGCCTACAGTCACTTAGGCTTCATCTACAAAGATCTCTGGTTTCAAAATTGATGGTCTACTGATATTTTAATTCATTCATTTGATTGTAACATCCACACAAAAATCACAAAAACAAACCTAAAGCCTTGCAAATTTACACAATACCAAGAGCTTCCTTGCCACAGCAAACTCCTACTTTCTATGCTTATTCACTCACTGCAACTTTTAACAGAAATACGCTTTCCTGTTGCATAAGCTTCAAACAGATGAACAGGAAAAAGTGTTTTTGCAGAGGAGCAGGATGAACCCATCTACACCCACCATGTGGGAGTGGCTTAGCCCAGTACATCCCCTTACTTAAAGGCACTAACTGTATCAGTTCAGAACTATGAAAACAATGAAATTCCCAAAATATTTGAATCACTACAAGTATACAAATAGAAGCTGCTTCAGTTGTTTCTCTACAGAATGCAGCAATCAGTGACTTACAAAATGGGGGAGTGCGCACTCTGTGATTAAATCCTGTGCTGCTTGCAGGTTTCCTTATATTCTTATGTTGCAGTATTCCAAACTCTTGGGTTATTCTCTGCTTGCTACCCAAATGTCCGGCCAGTATACAAAAGCTTGTAATCACTGCCAGGTATGTGGGATTGGCTTAGAGAGCATGAGTCATAAAAGTAACATTTGCACGTACCTTCCCTCAGAAGTTCTCTGCCTCCAGTTGAACATCAGTGCTTAATACCTTCGCCATTGGATCTTCAAGTTTTTAAGATAACTACCCCGTTGGGGCTGTTTCTGTTTCCTTTTTGTCACTGCATATATATTTAGTTTGCATGTCATCCAGGAAGGGAAAGTGCAGGTGCAGTTGTCAGATCCCCCCATAAGGATGCCCACAAGCTCTGCCTTTTCTGTCTAGGGCCTACACATGACCATTTTACTTGTGAGAGCTGTCAGGCCTTCATTCCTAAGACACTCCGCACACCATGCAGAAAAGTTTATCTTGGCAATGAGGTGATGTCAAGAGGTTTTCCTGGAGGATCTATGACATTTTTGGTTGAATAACAAGCTAAGAAGGAAATAAAAGTTTTCCCAACAGTTGGCCAACAAGTTGTTCGAGACATTTCTCATTCTACTCTCAGTACCAAAGCCTGTAGAGTAACTCTGTCACTGTTCCAAAGGAAAATACATTTCTGATGTAAAAGAGCTTGGGAGCAGACTAGAAGAAACCAGAAGGGTTTGGACTTGAACCAGAGAGCAGTGTTGGGAGGTGGAGGTGACCAGGAAGAAGACAGCAAGGTGAAATTAGTGAACAAATGGGAGAACTGTTAAGACAAATCCCGTTAGCTGTAATTTAGAAACATTAACCGTGGATCTGCAAGAAGTGGCTGAAGAAAAGTGGAAGTTTTTTGACTGTGTTAAACTGGTGGATGGACTCCCTTAATGCATAAACCCCACTTTATTTTATTTAACATTTGTTTACTGGGAAAGTCCAACTTGGAACAAGTATGTCTTTGTCATTAATGTTTCGGAGGACATTGAAGAGACTGAAGTAATAAAGTATTAGTATTTGCTTAAAAACATGATGTAAATTGCACGTTATGCTATAAGGCATTTCTGTACAGTATGCAGTCCAAACCATTTTTAATGTGTGGTAGGGAGTTTTATCCGGGACTGCTGTATATGCTAGTGATATTTTAGAGCAAGCACTTTCCTAATTGTAATTTATCCAAAGTATTACTGTAACAAGATAGAAAAGGCTAGAAAGGCAGAAGTTAAAGTTAACATAATGCTGTGATCCTACTCTGCTAGAAAAGATGTAAATGTGTACTGATCATATTATTTGCACAATTAAAAGATAATTTCCCCCGTATTTATAAATGTGAAAGACCAGACTAATATCCTGGGAATACTCCTGAAAAATGAGAGAAATGACAAAAAAGATGAAATTGGGAGTAACTTCTTGCATTTGCAAGGTTAATATGAAATTGGGAGTAACTTCTTGTATTTGCAAGGTTATTGGCTGTTTAATTTTCTATTACTACCTGTTTGTAGCTGAAGAAAAGCAAATTGATGCAAGCAATTAATTATGAGATTTTATTTATTTTTTATTGACATTTTCAGTAAAGGCCAAGGAGAAAAGCTCCATATTATTATAAAACATTTGAAGAACAATCTTATCTTCAAAAATAATAAAAAAAAAACAAATATCTGTTTTATGTGAAAACTACAAGGATTCTTTCTAGCACTACTGGAGACGAAGCCTACAGGTGCATGCAATTAATCAGGAAATGTCTAAAGAGTATGTTCTAAGCAAACTATGTAAGGGGGGGTTCTTGATTTTTCAGTTACTAGATTTTTTTTTCCTCATTCCATTAGCAAATTATATGGAGAAAATGAGTCTACAGATGCAAGCAATTAATCATGAAAGATCTAAACAGTGTGTTCTGAGTGAATTGCAGAAAATAGCATTTATTTAACTTGAAGGGGAAACTGATAAGCAGTTCAGTGAAAGTAAATTATACTGTGGGAAGTGAATAGTTGCATAACAAGTGTGCAATATAGTTCAAGACTAGCAAGTGCACTAAAAGAATACAAGCTGTTTTTTTTTCTACATCTGGTAAGGGAATATAGTTGGTTTAAAGATAGATAGACTTTCCCCCAGATTCACAAAAGCTTGCACGGAGTGCAAGAAGAGTGTAGGAGCTCATGCCGAAAATGTTTGCCATGCGATCCAGGAACAGTGGCAGGGGCGTGCACGAGAGCTGCTAAAGGTAGTCTTGCACGGACAGTGTCATGGTATGCAAATTACCTAATTTGCTGGTGAAAGCCGTGCAAATGAGGTAAATTTGCGATCCAGCAAACACTAACTGTCCATGGAAGATTAGTGTTACCTGCAGAAATGTACTCCATTGCTAATGGAGAACATTTCTGCAAATAGCTAAATGGAGCTATGACCGCTCCAAATTAAGGATATACAGTTGAGGAAGCATGCCAATGGCCAAATATAAGGCCATTGGCATTGCAAAATGTTTAGAAACATAAAATATTTAACTTTTTTTTCCCCCAATCTCCGATGTTCAAGTGTAGTGCAACACCACGCAAATGTGCGGCACTTAAAAAAACAAGACAATAATTTAAAAAAGCCAAAAATAGGCATTTTCACTAAAAAGCTTATTCTGCCATGCAGGTGAATGGCAGGCTGAAGGACAACATGGCTACTGACTCGTGGTTGCTAAGGGGGGGAAGCTCAGTGTGAGAGATGTAACCATGCATTACTAGGCAATCCTACGCAAATGAGGTTAAGGATAGTGAATCCCAATTTTTCCCAGCATGTGAGGCATGTCCCAAGAGTATAATATTAGGAGTAGGTGAGTAGAAGACTAGAATATAGGTGACATCATGAGGGGTGTGTCAGACAGGCTGTAAGCTAATTGGAGCACAGTGGCTCGTGTTTGCCCTGAGTTGCTCAGGATTGCAAAGAGAGGTGTCTACAGTTGTCCTATTTGAAAACCTCAAACCCAAGGTGCACACTGTTGAAAGATAGGAAACTCCTTGCAAACGTGCACACAGTGTGTGTGTCAGGGTTGCCACCTTTTTACAAGGGCAAAGTGGGACATGGGGGTGTGGTCAATAGAGGTGTGGCCAACATGACACTGGCCACACCCCCACCACGACATCACCAGAGTTGTTAAAGGAGATGCAGTATTAGTCATGGATGCAACATTGTGACATTACAGCATACTGAAAACTCAAACCATTTAAATGAAGTGAACTATTACTGCGCACACACTAATCAGTTGTAACAATAAATAAACTTTAAAGGAATTAAAAACACACTACTCATTAAACAGACACTTGTTTATTTAAAAAGTAAAATTCATAAACCAACCATTGCTATTCAGAAAGAAAACTTAAAAAAATCTACATACCACATACAAGCCAAGTATAAAATTAAGACTTTTTATTGCCAATTAAAGCTAAATCAAAGAACAAACACAAAACTACATACCCTAGTACTACATATGCACCCTAGCAAATTAATGCTAAACAAAGAAACACACAAAATTACGAACTGCACCCTAGTACTTTACACTGCACACTAGTACAATAAATCACTTTTTTTTAAAAGTGTATTTTGAATTTGATTTTATGGCTTGAAGAAGGGCCCGATTTGAAAAAATATTTGAGTAAAAGTCACAACATTTCATCCGGTAATTTACACTCATCATTAGTTCAGCTTTTAACAAGTCCACACTACATCAGTTTCGCACATCTGTCCATTTACCTTTCACCAATGAAAAAACACTTTCTGCAAATGCGTTTGAGGGCGGTATAGATAAAACCCTAACAATTACCGGATAGAGTGTAGTCAGTTCAGGCCCTTCTTTGAAAAGCTTCAGCCACTTCTCTCCTGGGGTCAAGCTTGTTACATAACTGTTTGAGAGAGGGCCTAATTGCCAAGTAGTCCCTAAATAGATAATCTTCATCTACATCCTGCAGACTCAGGGCAGTGGTCACATTAAGCAAGTCACTGAAGGCAAAGGGCTCATTTAGAGATAATTTAGATAGTGTAAACAAGTAGTTGCTTTCAGTATAATCAAACCACTGCTCCAGGTATTTCACTGCTGTCTCCAAGAACACAATGAAGTCTCTTTTCAGTTTGTTAGCAGAAGTGCTGTCTAATGTGCTCATAAGTGCCCTAAGTTTCCCTCCAAAGAAAGCACCTTCAGCTCTTGCCTGCAGTTTTTGCTTCAGAGAGACCATTACACAAAAAGTTTCCATGGCAGTAAGTGCTGATTTTTCTAATGTACTTGTATGTTCATTAAAATCAACAAGAACAGCACAGAGAAAGTGCAAATAGTACTGGTGCAGCGTAGGCAATTCATTCTCACCATGTTCATTAGCTGAAAAGTACTGCCATATCTGCCGAGGGCTCTCCTCTTCTCCCTGAGAGAGGAAATAGGACTGGAGCACTGGGAGATTTTTCACTACTCTTTCAATGGCTGGGAGTAGTGACAGCCACCTTGTTGGCACATTTCTTAACAGACTCTCAAATTCCATGCCACAAAACTCAAAGAAGACTTTCAAGTCTCTGGTCCTTGTGGCAGAACCGGAAAAGTGGCTGAAAAGTCTCATTACAAATGCTTCCACATCGTATGGTAGTTGTGCTGCAGCTTTTTTGGCTGCATTGTGAATGATATCGGCAACACAGTTAGCTTTCTGGAGTGATGGGCACTTTTATTTTAATCTGGTATACACACCAGATTTCTTCCCATAGTTCACACTGGCATTATCAGCCCCATAAGCTGAAATATGGTTCCAGGACAAGGAATGCCTTTTCATAATGTTGGAAATTTGCTGTGAAATAGCCTGTGCCGATTCATCAGGGTCTTCATAGAAGTCCAAAAGGCCATTCACCACCCCTTCTTCTTTAGAAAAATACCTCACAACAAGGGGAAATAATTTTATGTTCCCCTTGTTGGAAGCATCTGATGAAATTGCAAATGAAGTACCTGGTTTTTGAAGGTCATGCAGGAGGCATTCCAATGAGCGTGGTCCCAAAACATTTTCAGCTATGGCTTCAGCCTTGGTTCTGCCACAAGATAGTTTCTTTGCAGTGTCTGAGTCACTGTACAACTGGCTGGCCAACTTTACTGCACAGTCCAAGCTGTTATATGAAATATTGTGCTTAACAGCATGGAAAACCTCAGAGGCTTCTGCTGCAATGATCCTAAGTTCTGGTCCCTCAAGGTTTGCGTTCCTTGCCCACTTTGTCATCAGGTTAGGGGATTTAGCTTGAAGAATGGCAGTCTTATGTTGTTCAGTTGCCTCATGTCGTGCGACATCATTTCTTCCACCGTGGGTCACTAGAAATTCTCTCTTTCAGTACCTGCAGAATGTTTTGACATCAGTGCATCTCTCGATCCAGTCAAATTCTGTTTTCCAAACGTCCTGCCACTTGCACATTCTCTTGCTACTGGTTGACTGTGATGAAACTGCTGCTCTCTTCATGCTTGAATCTGTACTTACCTGATATGCAACATATTTACCAACACTGTTAGTAGGGTTCAGTAACATACTGCTGCACAGCACAAATGAACTGACTTAATTGGCACACGAAAGAACTGGCTTGAAAAACATTGGTACATGAAAGAACTGGCTTGAAAAACATTGACATGTGAAAGAACTGGCTCGAAAAACATTGGCATGCGAAAGAACTGGCTTGAAAAACATTGGCATGCGAAAGAACTGGCTTGAAAAACATTGGCATGCGAAAGAACTGGCTTGAAAAAACATTGGCACACAAAAGAACTGGCTCGAAAAACATTAGCATGCGAAAGAACTGGCTCGAAAAACATTGGCACACGAAAGAACTGGCTCGAAAAACATTGGCATGTGAAAGAACTGGCTTGAAAAAACATTGGCACACAAAAAACTGGTTCAAAAAACATTGGCATGCGAAAGAACTGGCTCGAAAAACATTGGCATGCAAAAGAACTGGCTGGAAACACATTTTCATGTGAAAGAACTGGCTTGAAAAATATTGGCACACAATCAACTGGCTCGAAAAGCATTGGCATGTGAAAGAACTGGCTCGAAAAACATTGGCATGCAAAAGAACTGGCTGGAAACACATTGGCATGTGAAAGAACTGGCTTGAAAAAACATTGGCACACAAAAGAACTGACTTGAAAAACATTGGCATGCGAAATAACAGAGGAATGGAGCAAAAAAGAGTTTACAAACAGTTTGAAAAAGGTCAAATAGTAAATGAGGTAATGTAGGGGGCATTTTGGCCATTGAAAACTAACATTAATACAGCTTGTAGAAAATGAAATGCATTATTTTTACCACTGAACATGCCCACCTCACCCCACCCCTCAAGACAAAAAAAGTTAACCACATTCACTGAACCAAAAAACAGTAAAATGAATGAGAATGCACAGTGGATACCATAGACCTAATTTAGCTTTTGACCACAGCAGTTAAGAAATGTATGGAACTAATTTACACAGCGCAATGATCCATTAATGAACATGCCCAACAGCAGCACTGGTCGTAATCGGATTATAATGAAAACAGTAAATAAGTATGTTGAAGACATCATTAAAACACAAAATACAAACTTTGCTACTTATAGACGCAAACTACCCTGTAACAACGACATGGTTTAGCACAATCTCAAATACATTGCATTAACTTCTGAGCATCCATCCACAAAAAAAAAAAATAAACGGGAAAAAAGTCCATAAACATTTTAACTTTTAAAAATACTTCTTGCAAGAGAAGTAACATAAACTAAAGTGTACAGCAGACTCCATGGGCTCCTTTTACCTCAAAACATAGCAATTAATCCAGCACAGCAATGCAATAAACAGGCCCAAGTAAAAGCAACACACCCATATTCACATTACAAGCAAAGCAGTACATTTTAACCTTATTAAAAATGCATAATAAATTAAACGCACACATTTACAAGTATAAATGAAAACAATCTTGAAACTGTTTTGGCAAATTGGCAACATGTACCTACTAGAATAATAAATGAATTATATTAACTGTTAACATTCCCCCTCAAAAGGTAGACTTGTACCACATAGACATGGACTTACAAGAACAGGAAAAATTACCTAAACAGTATATCGTAACTTCCTGAAAACAGCATTATAGTGCACACATTTCCATACAAAAAAAACTATGCTCGAACATTTCCTATCTGCAAACAGACAATACCCAGAAAAAGCTACGACAATAGACATGCGTCACACTAAATTTATATTTCACTGCCCCCCAACAGAAACAAACAACTTCTATACACAGTTCAGCCTTTTAAAAGTAATGCTTCCAAATCATACCCCCAAGAATAATAATTACATATACATTCAGGTTTTATATCTTTAAAAACTACTACTCAAAAATATCAAAATAACCACTGCACAGATTTAAATACTGAGTACCGCACCCACCATCTACCTCTAAACATTAAAAAAATTAAACCACAATATATTCCCATTTTAAACTAGTACTCAAAAGTCTCAAAATAACCACTGCACAGATTTAAACACTGCATACTACATCCCCATCTACCTCTAAACATTAAAAACTTATATAAAGCACACTATTCCCATTTTAAATAACTAAAGCCACAAAATGCAATTATCTACTTACCACTATCACAGTTATTGCTGGGCTAGCTTGCTTCCTTCCTGCTGAAATGGCTAGTTGGTTGTTCAAGCAGTGGCTGGGTTGGCTGGCTCCCTTGCTGGCTTCTTTCCTGGCTGGCTGGGCTGGCTGGCAGTCAGGCAGGCTCCCTTGCTGCTTCTTTCCTGGCTGGCTGGGCTGGCTGGCAGGCAGGCTCCCTTGCTGGCTTCTTTCTTTCCTTCCTGGCTGGCTGGCTGGAGATAGAAATTAAATCAGATCTTTTGCAGCTGCTGTAGAGCTTAGTGCTCTACAGCTGCGACCTTTATGGGGCTCTTCAGAACAAGTTCCCTCCCCCTCCAATCCCTGCAGCCAATTACTGTGCTGCATTACCACCCGGACCTAGCAGAGAATCCCTCTAACTGCAGGTCCGGGTGGTGATGTAGCCGCTTTGCCGTGGAAAAAACGGAAGTATTTTCAGCTTTTCCACGGCAATTGATTTGAATTGCGATCGCGAAGCGCAAAGGGGAAAAACGGGACTTTTAAAGTCCCACACTTGGTGACTGTGGGAAGCGGGATGAGAGGCCTCAACCGGTGAGTGTCCCGCTGACAACAGGATGGGTGGCAATCATAGTGTGCGTGCGCTTTTGCGTGGCGCTGCCTCGGGCAAAAACAGAAAGGCAAAAGGAAGGAAAATAAGTAGTAGGAAGGTAACCAAGGAGAACTAGCAGAGCTGCCAGATGAAATATATCAGAATCAGCCAGTTACACAGGCAGCAGACTAGCCCAGCCCAGCCCAGCACTTTAAACTCTGCAAACAGCATTCCCCCTGTTTTTTCTCAAGAACTCTGCAACACTGCAGTATACAAAGAGGGAAAGCTTAAGTCAGAAAAATGTTAGGGGCTGCTCTTGCTATCATAAACCAACATGTGCAAGGTACTGAGGGTGGTGATGTTGTGAATGCTGCTGAGCAACCCACAGTGAGGAGACGGAGAAGAATGTACAGACCCAGGGTAACCTACCAGGGGCTACATGAGCTGGAGGAGTGCTATAGGGTGGACAGGGACCTCCTACAGCAAATTGTTGAGCTGTGTCGGTCATGCCTCACACACAAAACGAACAGAGGGGAACCCATCCCAGTGGATACCAAGGTTTGTGTTGGCCTAAGAATACTAGCTACAGGTACCTTCCAAAGACCAACTGGTGATATGATGGGGATTTCACAGGCATCAGCATCCAGGGTACTCCACCAGTTCCTGGATGCCATGTCAGCGACCACATATATTTCCACAATTCCCATGAGGCATTGGCCAGCAATAAGCATCTTTTCCACCAAATAGCACAATACCCTGAGGTAGTGGGTGCAATAGACTGCAAGCATATACGCATCAAAGCACCACCCGGTGAGCAGGGTAGGGTCTACATCAACCGCAAGGGCTTCCCCTCCATCAACTGCCAGTTTGTCTGCGATGCCCAGGGCATAATAATGAATGTGTGTGCTGGATGCCGTGGAAGCTATCACAATTCCCACATTTGGCATCTGACCCAGCTGTACCAGTTATTTGCCAATGGTGACATTCCCTACAGTCACCATTAGGGTTTGCTGGATACGCACTGGAGCCATGGCTGATGACACCCATCAGAAATGCACACACACCTGAACAAGAACGCCATAATGAGGCACACACACAAAAGAATCATAATTGAGCATGTTTTTGGTATGTTCAAGTCACGGTTCCAGTGCCTGGACCCATCTGGTGGAGCCTTGCAGTACTCACCAACTACATGTACCCAAATTGTCATGGTATGTGCCATGCTACACAATATGATCCTGCGGAAACATCTGCAGCAGGAACAGCATGGGGCAGGGCCAAACAGCCCCCCACCATTGCCAAGGCCTGCACAGGCGCAGCGTGACTTTGAGAGGAACAACCTGAGCCTGCCCCAGTAGGCAGAAGGAGGCATACCCAGTATGCCCTGGCCTTGGCAAAGAGGCAACATATAGCACATACACAGACTCAGTAGGAACCCTGGAAATGACACCTCTCTCTGACTCACACATACAGTAAAAGGGATGCCTAACTTGACACCACCTGTTTTCAAAACATGTATAGGGAGTGTACTATGTGCATCCGACATTGGCAACCCTGCAGCACTACCCTGAATACTGGCACAGACACAACTTAAGTCACTCACACATACCAGTTGGGAGGGGTTACATACCTAACAGTCACAGCCAGCAGGACAGTTGTAGACAAACGCAAACACAAACAAATGTTGTATCATGCCCTCTGAAGAGGCCTATGGGTAACCTCACCCCAGGCCTATACAGACAGACAACAGCAGGCCAGGCAGTGTGATGTGGGTTGGGTAGGCTATGAAGGCACAAACTAATATGTGTGTAATTGGAAGCTAAAGTCTGTAGTACAGTGGTATGCCTCAAGCCAGTTCGATAGACATTAGTACAGACTGAAATGGAGTACCTGACATAGCATTGCAGGCCTAGCAAATGTGTATAAGTGTCAGGTGTACCCCTCATCCTATGTACACCCACAGTAACAATCAGGCGTGCCCCCCCGGGTAGAAATGTACAAATAATAGCTGTCCCCCCTGTATGTAGAAATGTTGATAAGTCTATGCAAATTGGCTCATGGAAGCCCTGCAGGCACAGCATGCTTCCTGTCAGTGTACAACACAAAGGTGTGAGCCCTGAAGTAAAAACCAACCTGATTTTTCACACGCATATAGTATATATGCCCACAGTGGGCATGCTCACACACACAAACAAATTTAGCAAATGTCAGTCAACAACATACTGAAAGGTCTTACTGAGCATGCTCACACACTTAGGCCATGTCTGAGTACAGCAGTGGGCCACACATATCTGGCAGTTGCATTTTTTAATCCAGACACACGTCACTATTCACCAATCCTGCCTTGCACACACAGTGATATGAAAACAGACCCATATAATATAGTGGACACCTGTCATAATCAAACTGTGTAATACAAGTACTTAAGTTGTTCAAAGAAAGTTAAAATCCAAAGAAGATGAATAAATGTCTGATCAGTATCATCAAGAAACAATGAGCTAACATTATCCAAGCCAAGCTCGGCCAAAATTATTGCCAAAGATTCCATAGAGAACCATGAAGCTTTTGTTAGCTATGTCATAAATATCAATGTAAACTCATATATGTTCTGAGTCAGTGCAAAGTGTAAATGAATACATGTACATGACTGACATTGCCAACATCTTGTCAGACAGGTTCATACATATTTACCCCCCCCCCCCCTCACAGACAAAAGGGCCCATTACCATACCTGGAGATTGTGAAAACCCAGAAATCACATATAAAATAGTTAAACAGCTCTATCGAAACCTAAAAACATGGTGTCTATGCGATGACATGGTGTCCCTGGCTGTGTCATATGTGAACTCCAAAACAGACCCTGCACCTGAACAGTCTGTTGAGACTCACCCTCTGTACAGGATATGAAACTGTTGAATGGGTTACAGCAACATTTGGCACACTCCACAAGTGTTGGTGCACAACAGACCATGGGAACTATTGTCTTATAAGCCTTATCTGCAAGGCCATGGAGTCCATCATTATGGAACTCATAAACGGAGCTATTGGGAGCCTACAAGCACCCAACCCTACCCATTTTGGTTTGGTCAGGGTCAGATCATGGTCCCTAAACCTGCTAGACAGTTTTCAAGGCAGTTACCCAGGACATACATCAATGAAATGAGCTCCACATGGCCTACATAGACCTTGAAAAGCCCCTTACCAACATCCCACACACACGTTGTATCCACAAAATCAACAACCTGTGCATAAACACGTATGTCATCTGTTGGATTGCCAGCTGGGGCACAGATAGATTCCACAAGGTAAGAATTGTGGTCTCCCTGTTGGACTGTAAGCTGGTAACAACTACTGTCCCCCATGGCTCAGTCCTGAGACCCCTCCTGTTTGTTGTATACTTTTCAGAAGTACAGTCAAACACACAAGGGCTATGGTTAGCAAATTTTGTGGATGACTGCAAAA
Organism: Protopterus annectens; assembly: GCF_019279795.1. Taxonomy (NCBI): domain Eukaryota; kingdom Metazoa; phylum Chordata; order Ceratodontiformes; family Protopteridae; genus Protopterus; species Protopterus annectens. Next base: position 858,883,695 of record NC_056750.1, read on the forward strand.
AGGTTGTCATAATTGATGTTTGGGACAACAGAGACATCCCTTAAAAGAGTCTCAGTCAGACAGATGTGGTGTCAAAATTATGACCTCGAGCTACAGTCATACAAATACCACATAGGTGCCAACACCCTAAATATGGAGGTAATAATAAAGGATCAATGGACACGTGGATAGTCATCTCTGCTTTCAGAAACGCATTCACAAAGTGGTTAGAAAATCATGCTGGAAATTGCCAAAGTCTTTGCATGTAGGTCAAAGGAGGTTCCCTCTACTCATCAGTCATCAGACCCATCAGAGAGTACCATGACACACTTGTGATAAATCCTCTAGGCACCTTCAGCAGCTGGAAAGACCACTGAAGTACCTCAACAAGAGGATTACTGGCCTCAAACAGTTGCCCAATGCAAAAAGACTGAAGTAACTCAATCTGTGCTCTGTTGTATACCGTCTACTCAGGCGATCTCTGCCCAACATATACAGGTCCATGTCCAATGCAGAACTGATGTACATGCTCTATCTGAAGTAAACCCAAGCTCACTGTGCCATATGCTCTAGGGATATAATCATCACAACAATAAATAGAACATGTTGGAGGGATACATTACTAACTCACAGACTTCCCTTGCTTTGGAACAGGCTCCCAACCTACATTAAGCTGAATCCCTCACTGACACTGTTCCAGAGGAGCCTTGATCAGTGTATGTGAAACTGAACTGTCACACCATGGATCACTTCATCAGCTCTACTACACAGAGGTATAGGTAACTAACCCCAGGTGTGGTTTTAGCTGCACATTCTTGCCATATTAATATATGCCTTCAGGCAGATGGCCTATTACCTAACTATATATGTAGGGGAAACACAGTATAATAAGCCAGAGATGGATGGGCAGAGATGTGTGTAAGAGGGTGACCATGACAAGGGGCCATCCAGGACTGTCCCACCCAGCACACATCCCAATGGAACAAAAGACATGAGATGCACATCTCACCCACTGTACATAATAGCCACCAGTATCTGTAAGCATTACAGTGTATGTGATGCATGTGCCTGCTGTACAACATGACTGTACGATGAAGTACACATCTACTATCTGTAGACATGTATCTGTCACATAGGTTCATAGGTATGTAGTAGACTATCTTCACGAAGGCATATATAAGCCTAGGTAAATTGTGCAGCTTTCACCACCCCATTGGTTAGTCTCCTAAGCCCTAGTTCTAATAGTTAGTAACCTAAGCTCCTTTCTAGTGGGGCTGCTGATGTGATCCCTGGCGTGAATTGTCTATTTCCCATTCACTCATCAAGGTTCTTATTGAAGAGTGTCAGCAAGGGGCTCTGTCTTATGTACACTGGGACTCTGTTCCACAGTAAGGCAAGTTTCTGGGATGGTACTCTATCCCACCAGCATGTTGTATTCATTGTTGTGTTGAGGTTCATATCCCTGGAGTGTGTAGTGCGACTCAATTTTGTTTTCCTTAGATGGAGCATGTTCAACAGTTATGTGTTGGACTTGGCTCTGTATGTTAGGCAGCATGCCTCTGAGCAGGCGGTACACAACAGAGAACAGGTTTAGTTTTTCCAGTTGTGTAGTATAACACAACTGTCTGAGGCCAGTAATCCTCTTGGTGAGATACCTCTATGGTCTCTGCTGGATATGCCTAGTCGAGTACATCCAAAATGATGCATTGTACTCAATGATGGGTCTGATGACTTAAGAGTAGAGGGCCACCATTACCTCTTTTGATCTTGATGCAAACCCTTTGTTGATTAGGTGGGCCACATAGGATTTCCCAACCACTTTGGCAACATGGTTGTCAAAGGAAAGATGACTATCTACTTGTGTCCCCAGATACCTTATTACCTCATCAGTTTTTAGGGGGTAACACCTATGTGGTAGTTTGTGGGTACTTTGTTTTCCCCAAAGGATATTACTATGCATTCTTTCACATTTAGCTTGAGGCCATGATTCTGACACAACACATCTGTCTCATAAAGTCCCTTCTGGAGAATAGTTGTGTCATCCAGGGAATCTATTATGGCACACATTTTACAGTTCCCAGCAAGCTTAGTCAACCACAACCCTCCTGTGTTGGCATGTACTTCTGAGAAGTATATACCAAAGAGGAGTGGCCCCAGGACTAAACCCTGGGGGACACTAGTTGTTACTGGTTTACAGTCTGACATGTAGCCAGCAACACTTACTCTGTGGGATCTATCTGTGAGCCAGTTTGCAATCCATCTTGTGATGTATGAATTTATGCCCAGGTTGGTGAGTTCATCTATGATACCTGACTGGGGAATGGTGTCAAAGGCCTTAGCGAGGTATAGGCAGGCTGTGTGGAGCTCCTTTCAATCATCTGTAGCCTGGGTAACTGTCTCAAAGTAATCCATTCAGTTCAGGAGGCATGATCTGCCTTTGACAAAGCCAAACTGGGTGTGTTCAACTGTGTAAAGGTTCCCAATGTCTTTATTGTTGAGTTCCATTATGATTGGCTCCATTGCCTTGCAGATCAGACTCGTCAGGCTCATGGAGCGGGAATGCCAAGGGTCTGTTGTGACCCCACCCCTGTGGAGTGGGAGGAATGTTGCTGTGCAACATTCTATGGGTACATATCCTGTAGAGAGGATATAGAGAGTGGTGTAGGTATCCTTGATGAATATGGATACATCCCCACCCTTTGTGCTATGATCCAGGTTCTGATGCCGGAAGGTATGGAATTAGTAGTATCCAGGTAGTGCTGGTGTGCTCTCTGGAGCCTTGAACTAGATTTCTGTTACTGCACAGATATCAATATTCTCCATACTGAGGAGTGCCTCGAGTGTGTACATTTGGAGGCTGAGACTTCTGGCAATGAGTTGCATTTAGCTCACTTTGTGGTTATTTGTGTTGGTTACAGGGGGTTGGTTTGTCCTTTGAGCCTTGCCTAAAAAAGTTAATATGGGGACAGCAAGAGCCTTAGCCAGTATTCAGAATCGTAGGGGTGACAGCTGCAAATCATCTCTAGCGAATCAACGAGGCGTGTCTATCATGTCATCCCAGGCAGACAGAGACTGGATCCCCTTTGAATGACACCAGAAGCTCAGCCAATTGTTGAAGTTTATCATCTTTCTGTTATCTTACAGTATCATGTAGGTGAAGGTAAGATGCTACTCAAGGTTTGACCCTGTGTGTGCCAGCATGTGGTGCATCAACCCATATATGATATGGTCATGACCTGTGCATACAATACACCTAGTATGATAAGCCTGCTGAGGTTAACAAATGTGAAAAACCCCTTTGGGCAAACTGTCAGTGAGTAATGTCTATATTGCATCCTGTAACTCCATATTGCTTGTTGAAGTGTAAAAAAGTACTTAGTTTGGATTAAGAACCCCACACTTGCCAACTGTGTATGTGTGTGTCTGTCTCTCCCTGGGGAGAGAGCAACCTTTTTGAATACTACTCACACCCCTTAAAAGTGACATACTCATCTTTGTCAAGTCTGATGATGTCACCATCCTACAAATACACCTGTGGGAAGGTGAAATCCAAGTAATGTGTATAGTGCATTGTGTAAATGTGTACTGCTGTAGTATCATGATATAGTTAGGTAGGAGTTTGAATCCTGCACTTGCTAACTATGTGTCTGTCTGTCTCTCCATGGGGAGAGCGCAACATTTTTGGAGACTACTCACACCCCTTAAAAGTGATATACTCATCTTTGTCAAGTCTGATGATGTCACCATCCTACAAATATACCTGTGGGAAGGTGAAATTCCAGTAATGTGTATAGTGTGTTGTGTAACTGCGTACTGCTGTAGTATCATGATGTTGTTAGGTAGGAGTTTGAATCCTGCACTTGCCAACTGTGTGTGTGTGTTTGTCTGTCTCTCTCTCCCTCCCTGGGGAGAGAGCAACCTTTTTGGAGACTACTCACACCCCTTAAAAGTGATATACTCATCTTTGTCAAGTCTGATGATGTCACCATCCTACAAATACACCTGTGGGAAGGTGAAATCCAAGTAATGTGTATAGTGCATTGTGTAAATGTGTACTGCTGTAGTATCATGATATAGTTAGGTAGGAGTTTGAATCCTGCACTTGCTAACTATGTGTCTGTCTGTCTCTCCATGGGGAGAGCGCAACATTTTTGGAGACTACTCACACCCCTTAAAAGTGATATACTCATCTTTGTCAAGTCTGATGATGTCACCATCCTACAAATATACCTGTGGGAAGGTGAAATTCCAGTAATGTGTATAGTGTGTTGTGTAACTGCGTACTGCTGTAGTATCATGATGTTGTTAGGTAGGAGTTTGAATCCTGCACTTGCCAACTGTGTGTGTGTATTTGTCTGTCTCTCTCTCCCTCCCTGGGGAGAGAGCAACCTTTTTGGAGACTACTCACACCCCTTAAAAGTGATATACTCATCTTTGTCAAGTCTGATGATGTCACCATCCTACAAATACACCTGTGGGAAGGTGAAATCCCAGTAATGTGTGTAGCGCATCATGTAAATGCGTACTGCTGTAGTATCATAGTGTAGTTAGGTAGGGATTTGAATCCTGCACTTGCCAACTGTGTGTGTTCCAGGTGTGTGTGACACCGTTGGTCAATGTGGAGTGGGTTTTGATTTTTCTAGTGTATTGGAATATAACAATGACAACTGTATGTGCATAACACATGTAAGGTAGCTGTGGGGCAAAGCCATATACATACATGTGACCTCAATTTTTTCATATGTGGGTACCATGCTTTCTCCATGAAAGCATCTGTTAGCCTTGCCAGAGCATGCTGGCCCTTTCCAGACCTTCGGTTACTTTTGTATGCTTGTGACAAGCTTAGCCAATGCAGTGATCCCTGGGCTACGTCTTCTGTTTCACATCCACTCATCACGGTTTCTATTGAAGAGTGTGAGTGAGGGTTTATGCTTGAGGTATATTTGAATCTTGTTCCAAAGCAGGCAAACTCTGGCAAAGATGACTAATCATTATAGGTGTGCAACAACCTCTGTTGATCTGCATGCAAACCCTTTATTGCTTATGTACTCCACAGAGTGATTTCCAAAACCCTATGGCAATGTGATTATCACATGGCTCTATGTATACATTAGTACCTGTTCCACATTTTGGGGGCTACTACCTATGTGGTCCTCTGGGGATACTTTGTTTTCTAAAAGTGGATAACTATGCTTTCTTTGGCTTATAGCTTTACAGCATGATTTTGACACCAGGTATCTGTCTCTATAATACCCTTTTGGAGGATGTGTGTGTCATCAGGAGAATAAAGTATAGCCCACAGTATGCATTTTCACCAAACGTGGGTAGACATATCCCTACTGTGTTTACCTGTACCGAAGAAAACTATATGCCAAACAGGAGTGGTCCCAGGACTGAGTGCAGGTTAATACCACTTGTTAATGGCATAGAATTGTACATGGAGGCTGCAAATGTTACCGTGTGACCTACATATGTGCGTCAGTTGTCAATCCATCATCTAACAGTCGTTTATGGTCAGTCTGTTGAGGTTACGTATAATAGCAGAATGTGGGATAGGTATGAATTGCTGGGTGAGCTATAGCTTGGCTGTGTGGACCTCACCTATAGCCTTGTTAACTGGCTTGAAGTCTACTAGGTGTAGAAGCCATGATCTGGCCTTTAGAGAACCTAAGTGGGTATGGTGCAGTGTTTGCAAGTTCATAATGTCTCTGTTAATGAGTTCCATACTGCTGTGCTCCATAGCCTTCCAGATAACATTTGTCTGGCTTATAGGGTGAGAGTTTCCAGGATCTGTTGTAGCTCTACCCTTAATCAATTTATGTTAACATTTGCACTGGGTGTGACGAGGGTGGACAGGATTATGAATAAGTATATTAGGGGGTCAGCCCAGGTTTGAAGGTTAGTAGACCAAGCCAGATAGGCAGGATTATGTTGGTTTGTACATGTACTGAGGAGGGATGCAGAGTATATTGTGAAATAGATGCTAAGGATGAAGCTGCCCAGGTAACAGGAAAAGAGGAATACCTAAGATGAGGTTTATGGATTTGGTGAGAGAGGGCATGCAGGTGGATGGTGTGACAGTGCAAGATGCAGAGGTCAGGAAGAAATGGAAACAGATGATCTACTGTGGCGACCCCTAATGGGAGCATCCGAAAGAAGAAGAAGACGTTGTAGATCAACCCCTGTGGACTCTGAACACCATTACTGTGCGTCATTTCACAACTATGTAACCTGTATAGAGGCTGCATCTGAACAGAGTGTTTAGGTGAGTGGTTACTTCATATGTCAGCTTGTGTATGACACAGCCAGGGACACTGTCCAGTACCATTGCCACTGTGGTTTGGACTTTGGTCAAGAGATGTTTTAACTAGAGTGTCTGTGAATCATCAGGTTTTACATTCCTCAGGTCTGGAAATGTGGCCCTTGTGTAACGACAGGGTGGTGAAATCCGAATTCAAACTGTCTGACAAGATGTTGGTAATGTCATTCAGATAAGTGTACTTTGTGACCATTTACATTAACTCAGACCCGATCTGAGATTTCCCCTCTAGATTATAAACAAAACTAAAGAAAGCTTTAGTGTTGTCTTTGGAATCCCTGCCAATTTATATTTTGAAGCTTGCCTTGTATAATTAATGTTTTGTGTTTTTCCAATGATACTGACCAGAGAGGTTATCCCTTCTTGGTATGTAACTCTGTTTTGGTACAACTTGACACCTTCTATTATATATTTAGTTTATGGCAGGGGTCCATGAGACTAATGCACTTTTACTGTATAAGTGAGTATTTCTTGTTTGTGATAGCACGGTCCATGCAACCCTGTAGGTGAACAGTGTGCATTACTAAAGGATTATGCAGCTGGGACAGTGTTGACCTTAGTAATGCAAACCAATGACAGCAGCACAGTGTCAACCTGTGTCATACACACACATGCATACTCAAGTTCCAAAATGTGTGTAGTACAATGCATACTGGCCACCAATAGAAACTATGGAGTGTTAACACTGGCCAATACAGGGCATGTCACCCTGCCCCTGTGTCCAATATACATGTACATGCAGACAGTGCACCTCCACCATGTTCACAAATGGACACCTGCAAACCTGTGTTGCACACACCCCACACTTACTGTCCACTGTATAATGCATGCTGACACAACTACACACATCAGCCAAGTGGCACATGGGCAAACAAAACACAATTGGAATAAACACTGGTGAAAACAATACAACATTGCTAATTACAACTTTAATGCATCATGCCTGTTAGGTTACACCTTCAGGGATATCATTACACTTTAATGCTGACAACATGCTATACATCCAACCATTGCTATACTTTATTAAAGTCACCCTATACATCAGCACCATGTTAGCCTGTTCCTACATCAATGTTACAGATGACAGGAGGTGGCACAGGTTTCATCATATGCACAGGGTGTGTGTGTTGTTGGTTTGCCAGAGGCCTACACTGAGCCATACAATCAACATGTGTGTGTGTGTGTGTGTGTGTGTGTGTGTGTTAGAGAGGGCCATGAGTAATGTTATGGGCCAATGTTGATGTCATGTGTGCGGGTATGTGTTTGCCCTAGGTTTCTGGTTTATGTGCGTGTTTCTGCATGCACACAGTTCCACCATGTGGCTGCCATATACGGAGATTTGCGAGATAGCTACAGACTGTACCTGGCAGGCTTTACAGTTCACCGTCTCTGGCCATGGATACGGAACCTGTGCCTGGCAGGGGTGCTACAGACAGTATCCGGTACTAATCCAGATTGGGTACTATCCTCAGAGGTTGACAAATGTCCACTGGATCCAAGTCCCTGCTGGGACTGGCCAGAACCATGTGCATGTGGTCTGCTAGGACGGTCTATGGACAGCCCCCCCCCCAACATTCCTAGGACTGGTACTGGCACTATGGGAGCAGCTGTGACTTGCTGGACATCCACGGTGACCTCCAGCTGGTGATGTTGCTGGCATACGTCCACATCAACATCTCAACCATCCTGCACTGTCCTGACACATGGACATGACATTGTGGAGGACATCCAATGTCTCACTGCAAAGTCTATCAGTGACCTCAGTGTAGTTACGTATGGCACCTGCTAGGTCATGGATACTGTTATTTACAGAGGTGTAATGAGCCCTCTGTGCCCTTAGCCCCTGTCTGGTGTACCGCTCCATTCATGACTGTGCCTCCATGACTGCCTGGAACATGCATGTGGTAGAAAGAGGTGTGACACGTCTGCCAGGGGCATGATGACCAGCAGTGCTCTGATGAGAACCCTTGAGCATTTGCCTATGTGGTACCATTCCAGACATCTGGCTACAGCTGCTGTGTCCTGATACATGTGCCATAGATACCACACTGTCCTGGCCAGTGCCAGCCGTACACTGTCCCTCAGCTAAGGGCAATGGTGATGATGGATGTACAGGCAGTATGACTGTGTGCATGGATGTGGTGGAGACGTGTACTGTCAATTGGTGGCCCAACAACAGATCCTGACAAACCTGCCTGTGCTTCAACACACCTATCCTCATGATCACTGTCTGTGTCAGTGACATCAGGTTCCCTGCTGTACTGAACCAGCCCCACCTCAGTACCTGTGAGAGGAAAACAGGAAACACACTTTAAGACCTGAACATGACTTCAGACCACATGCACACATGGACACATGCACACACACAAAACTACACTCCTACCGAAAGCAGACACACACACCAGCAATCACAGAACATACTGTACTCCACCCTCACCTGCTATTGTGTATCACAAGCAAAATAGTCATATCACACCTGTCAGCATGCAGGACATGTGTTGCTCAACAGCATGCAGTTCAAGTGTAGTCAATCCTTGTTACTAACAGTATACATGGCTTTGATGCATGTGTTTTGTTATTAGGTGATGGCCCTCCCCCTGGAACACAATGCATACATGGACACAACATTGATGTGCAGGTATTCATAACCCTGTGATGTAATTTGCACCATAACTCACAGGTGCACATACCATTGCTGGATATGTATGTGTGTGTCAGATAGATATCCAATGCTGATTACAGCCTCTGTTTAGCAAATAATTGTAGACATGTGTTAATTGTCAACACGTTTTTAGCACATGCATGATGAGTATTCATACAACACCCTCAGTGGTGCATGGATAATTGATAGAATACCATTCGGCCACATACCCAATGTACGGTACGTATGGTGAGTGTAGATCATACTGTGGACATACCAGTCTCATCCATGACATGGCATGCTAAAACACAACTGCATATTTAAACACTACACATACCCGATATGTGTCATATGACCTAGCCACTCAATAGCATCACAAGACATATATGTCTCAGTTGTGCAAATGGTGACTGGTATGCATACTGTTTAGAGGTGCATATGTGTGCACACACGCATCATTATGGTGTGTAGCAATGACAGCTGTGTGTAGTACTGTGGTTATAATAACTGGATGGGGCATAGTACCATAGGCCATCATCATGAAGCATCAGGTGGTCACTCAAGGCTACAAATGTTTCACAAACCACCACAAATCATGCTGTGCTACCTTGGCTAAATTCACCATTTCACAACCAGTTGTTACGTGAGTTTGTAAGGAGGCCAATAAGGAGCATTCCCTGACATGAATGTGTAGTGTGTTGCAGAGTGTTTAAATGCCCCAGGATAGGCGTCTTCCCCTCAGGTATATTCTGTGTAATGTGTGGATGAGATTTTGGATATTGGAGTATATCTTTACAGAGGGTTTGTGAATCCTTTATGTGTAGCATGTTAAAATGCTCTGTGTATGACATAGATGTGTATGTTATGTGGATGTTGAGTATCAACTATGCCTATTCAATGGTCATTGCAGTCTAGCCACATTTGTTTGAGATGGTCTGGGTATTGCATGTGTTTGAGGCTGCTAATCGCTTTAGTGAGATGTGCGTGCTCTTTCACCAAACATGCACAGCATGCATTATGGGTAGTTGTGTTAGATGTGTACGTGGCCTACACTTTAACTATGACATGCACTTTTTATTTCCAATAATAAATGTAGAACACACTCACCAGCATCTGTCCGCTACCTTGACGTCACCCCAGAGGTGTCTACATACAGGTGAGACAGTTTGTCAGTGGCCACAACTGTGGCATTGCTACTGTGTGTTTGCAATCTTACAGTACAACAGTTTACATTCACAGGGCTACAGATTATGTTGCAAATTATCAGTATTGCACAACAACAGGCTCCACATCTTTGAACGACACACACCACATCTCACATATGAATGATCTACCAATACAGATAACAGTAGTCGACAGATATGACATGTTACCTGCATGCTCCGTGTGTGCTTGCTGTGTGGCTCCAACCTCCATCATGGTGTATGTCTGCTGCTGTTGTTGTTGGGCAGGTGCCACCAGGCTCATGAGCAGCTTCTCCAATCTGGTGAGGGGGAGAAGGATGCTAACACCACCCCCTGTTGCAAGCTGTTCCGTACGCACATCAGTGGCACACTGATGGACATGGAGAAGATCACTGCAGTGATGGCGTACCTGCTCATATGTGTGGTTATGCAGGCATTGACCCTGTGGACAAGATCTTGCCACATTGCAGTGCGCTCCTGCTGGTCCTGGCTGGTTCGTGAAAAGAGTAAATGGTAGTGTTGAATAATAATGCTAGTGATGATATCATCTTCAGCCCTACTGTAGCTTTGGTTCCTGTGGTGGGCCATGATTCCTGGAAGACATAAATACAAAAATATGTCTGAGCAAGTCATATGGCACATTTAACATTATACAGTACAGATATCAGTAAACTGCCATATATATATATATATATATATATATATATATATATATATATATATAATACAATATGTTGTACCTGAGCACAGATTACAATAATTACTCACACACATACATCTACATGTTGGAGTACATTTTCTGTAGTGTTGTATGATTGTACTGGATGTTATGTTTGTGAATACATAAATGATATGTATATCTGAGATGGCTTAGTGGCGAATCACGTATGCTGTGATGTGAATGGTTGTGGGTTTTTTCCTAGTAAATGCTTTTTATTTTGTTACTAGCCAAAACAAAGGTCAGGGGCTACAGAAAGGTCAGGGGCTACAGACAGAATAAGGCACATTTCAACATTTGCAAGTGGGTTTTCAGAAGGGTAAGCACAGCTTATGGATGTTTAGCAATCTATAAGCTAACCGAGAGTGAAACACAGTAACTGCCACTTATCACTGCTCACCCCACAACTGCAAGTGCCTTGCTCACTCTCTATCCAATGAACCATGTTCTGCACAGCAACAAAATAAAATCACTATATAAGACTATACAAGAGTACCTGGCACACTGTATGCAACACGATGTACCACCTAGTCACAGCAGATATACATCAAGATGATGTGTAAAGAAATATATCATCCATCACAATCAATGTAAGGTCCAGTAAATGTATTAATATTATACCACACAACTTGTTAATGCCAAACCCATGGCCAAAATATGTGCACAATTGGGAATATAGGTCACATACTGCTGTAGTACACTATGAATGTTGCTAGATACACAGTTATATGTATTACCACACATATGTCAAAGGACATGTTACAGACATACCCACACACACGTCTGATATAATTACAGGACACAAAGGTATGACAACCCACATAAGCTTTCAGTGTGTACTATACAGTACTGTGTGTCAATACTTACACAACCTTAACCTTGAGAAATGTAATCTGTGATGAATACAGGGACCACACAAAATAGTAGATGCAAGCAATGTGGACATACACCATACTTTGCTGTACAGGCCCAGAGCTTCAATTAGTACTACAGTACACACAGTATTTGCATTCAACATCAGTACCAATCAATAATCATTGATGTAGTGCTTTAGCCTCTAATGACACACCCTAGTTAAAACCAAAGGACTTAATCACACTGTATGCAATAGCACTTGTTCTGCCTAGCAACAGAATATACAGCTTTTGCTAGGATCAAAGCAAGGACCCAGAATACCATAACATAAACAGTTTCCTAGTAAGCTATCCCACAGATGCATATCTTTGATGTATTCACAAACATATTGGCCATCACAGTCAGTCAACAGTACAGAGACTATATTGCAACAAGTAGATGTAGGTGTATATGAGTATATATAAATATATATATATATATATATATATATATATATATATATATATATATATATATATATCCATTTGTCTGCATATACATATATATAAACATTTCACCTTTCATAGTGAGAATATCAATTATACAAAGGATGTAAGATGTACAGTAATGTAATAACATTACACAGTCTTGGGATAAATGCATTGAAGGTGTTCACAGCCCAGGTAGCTTTAGCAGGGCTTACTGGCTTCAACATTGCAAACTGAATGAGCCACCCACAGTGATTAACCACCACGTCATATACCAGCACTGTATGCTGTCTTGTTTGTCACACACTAAAACCTACATACAAATATGTGCATACTAACCTTCACCAACATATATATACCCCTTCACAAACAGTTGCAATATGTCCCCTGCTCTATGCACATATACAGATGTGAATATATATGACACATATATATTTCTCTGTGTGTGTGTGGCATACACACACATGGTCCACACTGTTGTAAGTTCCTGGACCTCACAGCTGAACTGTTGGGCCTTGCTGCAACACAAACAGGTGTTACATATGAACACACACTAACATTAGGGGGTATATATGGCTACAGATGCTAGATAAGCATACTAGACTGCTACAGCACTTGCCAATGCTAAGTTACACTTTAATATGACTATCATGCATGTGTTGTTCTGTCACACCCATGTTTGTATAATATTAGCACTAATCCCCCCAACAGCCATTGGCCACACTACTGTACAGAACACAGATAACATGGTTCAGATCTTTGACATTTAATGCTGAGCTGCACATTTCACGGGTATGTTCCACTGCCCACAGGTACACACAGTATTGTCCATAGCAGTAGTTAAGCAGAACATCTGTGCAGAAAGAAGTTCTGCTGCCACATATGAATGGTTCACATTATGTAGACTATTCTTCAATAACATATACTACCTGCCAGTCAATACATGTGTGTCACATACCTTTCCTTTGTATACATTGGTAATATTTATTTTTCCTTTTCTCTCTCTCTCTCTCTGTCAGTCTCTGCAATAGAGTGATTGAGTTTGTTGGCATAGATTGCAGCCTGCTTTTGTAGGAATTGCACGAGCATGTGATGGCCTCTGCACCAGTTAGTGCCCAACATTTGCTAATTGCATACAGCCTGCTGTGTAGTAATTGAAGTAATCACTGTCATAGCAACCCAGTACTATAAATTGCTGACTCATGTAGGTGTGGCCCTTTCAGCTTTCCAAGATGGAGATCATCCTTGTTTGGTGTGGACATCATTGTTTAAGACAGAAGGTAGGAATAGTTCTTATATCAGAAGCCAGGGGTGTAGCCTGAGATTTACATTTTGTACTCAGACCTAATGTTGCTGCTTCTAGTACCCACTTGCCAGTGTAAAAATGTACTCACCCGTCAAAATGCTACCCCATGATACATGGAAAGATGTACTTTCTTTGCAACTGTTACAATTAACTGCCATACAAAGCTAGTTATAGAGATGTATTCCTTTGGCAAAAGAATTGTTTGTGAACTGCTATACTGTGAATATTCATTTACTCGGTTCTAAACATTTTGTGCTTTTTTAGTGTTGACATCACGAGCTGCTCAGAAAAACTGGACTCATTTCAGTACAGTGAGTATGCTCACCTACATCCTTGGTAGACCCTGCACACACAGGTAAATCCTACATTTGGGTAGGGTTGCAAAAGTTCACGGAGAGCATAAATAGTATTGTATGCATTTTATCTTGCTGGACTTGCAGGGTTGCTGTGTACATGTTACGTTATCAAGGAATGTCGTCTGTCTGTGTAACTCCCAACTGTGGACCTATCCGGATAATAGCCAGAGAATACCCTGTTAGTTTTTGTCTGTGTACCACACAGGTCTTTTCACCAATAGAGCAATGGCATTCTTACAGTTGGTTGCTACCAGTACGTAGCTACATCCATTTGTATTTCAGTGTTTTATTCCTACATAAGAGTATGTTTCCAAAACTCCTTCCAAAGCTATTTGCACAGTGTGTAACAACAGAAAGGCTAATATGCCTCTGTGTTTCTGCCTCTGCCAGACCTCTCAACCAATCAGGGACAAATTTGAACAGAATCATGGAAAAGTTAGGAAAAAATCAGTGGACACTTTTAAAATATTAGTGCTATTATGTTGAAACATTGAGAGAATCAGAGCATATGAATCAGTACATCTTTTCTGAAGTAAAAGAAGTGTATAACTCTTAATTATTGTCATTATTCATTAAGTGTAATTCACCACCTTTCTGCCCAAAATCACTAGTTTTAGGAGGGATTCAGAGGGAATGAGCTAAATTGGAGTCAAACTCAGAGACATCCCTGAAAAGTAGGGACAGTTGAGAGGTAGGGCCTCTGCCCTAAACAGATATGCCAGTGTTTGCCCTGCTGTAATACTGTGTGGGGTTGTAAGGTGATGGTGTAACATTATTTCCCGCTAGAATGGCTGCTTCTCTTATCACAGTCATGTAATGTAATCCCACAACAACTGTTGGTCAGCATCCACAAAACAAGTTGTGTGGTATGGTATTCCTAATTTTCCTTTACATTCACTCATTCTGATGCATGATATAATTATTTAAGCACCAACTTAATGTCTGTCTACCATGGCTTAGTGGTACTTCATGTTGTGTAGTGGTGTGCAAGGTCCGGGGTTCGAGACTTAGAGGTTTTTTTTTGTTTTTTTTTGTTTTGTTTTTTTTTTTTTTGTTTATTTGTTCCTGAGCAGGACAAGGGCCCTCACATACAGAGTGACTAAGGCACTTTTAAGCAGTTGTAAAGGTGTTTGTGCAGGTTTGCACAATGCCTGACATTGCTTAGCCAAGCACAAACCCACTCACTACTGCTTAATAGTGCTTACTCCCGCTCACCCCCGCGCTAATTTCTTTGAAAGAAAAGAAAAATGGGGAGATAGGAAAGTGGTGAAAAAGGGGCACAAAGAGGGAAAGACAGTATAGAAAATAGCTCGGGATGTGCAGGACGGGTGTAGGAAAGGTCCTTAGCTGCCCATTTCTTCAACAGCTGTGCATATGCAATACATTTGGAGGTAGATATGAACCCTTCAACCCCTGAAAGAGGGGTGAGGGCAACAAAGTATGTTGTAATGCCAATTAAACAACATTTCATGTATCCAGTGGACATGTGTGCAAAATGGGCAGCTATGTATGGGCCGTAATTTTTTTTTTGGGAACCGATTGTCCTTTTTTTTTTTCCAGGTGAGAGTGGAAGTAGGGGAAGTAGGTATATTTGGGGGGGTAGGTTGGGGAGGTAGACAAGACAAACAAGATGCATACAGGGGCGGTATATGACACCTTTGATGGGGAGGGATGTTTGGAAATTGCAAGCCCATGAGCCCCCAGATGGAAACTGTGGGACTGAGGTCCCCACCCATGGGCAGTCACTACTGCATCTTCATGGCCCAGAAGGTGGCTGTGCTGGGGGCTGTGTAGGAGGGTCAGGCTGACCCGTGAGTTGCACCACTTGGGCCTCAATCTGGCATAGAGGTTCTGCAACAGAACATTCAATCTCTCTATGCACCACAGTCTGGACCCTTCGAAGAGTGATAGGTGCCTCTTCACCCATGCTTGCATGGGTGGGCCAAGCCCCATCCCCTGCAGCACTTCCACCCGAAGGTGGCACAGGGCCAACGAAGGAGGAGGTCCCAGCCTGGGTACCGGATCTGCTGGTGCCAGGTGTCATGGCCAGTTGAGGTGGGACTGGCCTTCCCATACAAACTATGTTTTGGAGAGTTTAATAAAGATATGGGTTAGTAACAGTCAACAGCATTCCCAGTTAGTTATAACAGCATGCAGAAGTATTACCATTAACCCAACACACCAGATTTTCAACAGTTGAAAAGCAAGCATAACACATGCATATATAGAAGAATAGTGGAGATTACAACAGCATGTAGATTTAATTGATGGCAACAGGCCACCAATATTTTGGTATTTTAACAGGGCACATGCATAGAAATAAATGCAAATATTTATAAACCAGTAGAACATATGTCCCAACTAATGTTTTGAGATTAGACATACCGATTGAGGTGTGGAATTGCATTTTTATGCACATACAGTAGGGTGGAAAAAGATAGCTCAGTTAACTTGTATATCATTCTAGATTTCACTACATTCCTATTAACTGCAGTTATATGTCCCTTACATGTATTATTACACTACCCAATGTCCTTATATTGTGCAACTGGATTTTGCTAGATCATTATATACATGAGCTGTATCTTACATACAAACTGTCCAAGATGCAGATGTTACTGCGACATATTTTGAGAGTTGCTCACACACACTACTGCTAAGATGGTACACTGACAGCTCTACTTTCATATAATTATCTACATATGTTCAGGTGAAAGTATCAGTTATATGTTAACAGCTCCCTACATTTCTGGCAGCACACTGACATTTCTGGGGAACACAATAACAAGCTACTCATGTGCCAGATTAACCTGTACATGCTGGGCATGAACCAGTTGAGGGCTGTAAATATGCATACAAGCTACTGGCACTCCCTTCATCCATGTTATATGGGCCTACCCAAGTGTTGATTGACACTGCTTAATACAACATTACTATTTGTAGAATGCAGCAGTACAGCAACATATTAAAGAAAATGACACAGACGCACTCCATGAATCATACATTTATTAAATGATTATTACACCTTTATTTATTGGGTTAAAAGACTTTTTGAAGGCTCTCTCATTTACTTTATATAACAGTGCATGCAGAATAATTACTAACCTGATTCATGACACAGCCTTTGCAGCCTATCTTCATGGGCTTGCAGGTTCATAGCCCGGTCACCTGCAGCTGTGAAGTAAATGCAGTGATATTGAGACATACCTATCCATAGTATAGACAAGCATGGCAATTCTTAACTACTTAATACAATGGCTACTTACTCAGTACTGGAGCATTAGGCATCGTATGGGATTCCTGGATCCATTGATCCAGTTCATCACCCCTATGCCGCTTCAGGTCAGAGTAATGATGCCTGACCTGCTCACCAGTCCGAGGAACACCAGTGGCACTGGTGAGATCACGGGCAAGACTGTTCCAGGCCTCCATTTTATATTGGGTACCCTGGTACTGGCCCTGCAGGAGTCTTTGCTCATGTTTGTGGACGAGGAGCCAAACCATAATTTTGGACTCCTGGATTCCCCAGCGTTGCACTCCTAAAGCGAGTGCCTTCCCCTACACCAGCCATGCTGACTGCAGAAGGAAGCTACAACTAGTTATAGCATGTATTCCCACCTTTGGAGATTAAATATGCCTCATTTCCCGCACGTATTTGTGATTGGCCAGTTTTGAAAAAGCTCAGCTGTGGCACGCCTGCTTAGCTGATGTTGGCAATGTTTAAAATCCCTTTGATAGATATGTCTCTGTTGAAAGTGCATGTTTGTGAAATGCTATCATGGCTTAGTGGTTAAGTACTGTGACTATAGTGCACAGTATCCTGAGTTTGAGCCCTGTCACTGCTTTTTATTTTCCTGCTGGGCAGAACTGACTGGTTAAGGAACAGTAAAGCAGGCGTAAGCGTGTTTATCCGACTTTGTCCTACGTTGCCCGACGTTGCACTTGTTAGCGCGGTGCGCAGCTACGCGCAAATGTATTTAAATATGCTTAATACTGGTAAAATGTGGTTAGCAGTGCTTTATGTTACTTAACATAGGGTACTCATGCCTCAGAATCCATAAACATTTCACCTTCATATATATAATTCATGCACTACTAAATTTAACATTTCAATGTTTTTTACAAAACTTATACATAAAAAAAGGTCAGGAAATGTTTTTGTATACATATTTCCCACAGAAAATGGAATGTGCAGTAGTGGGACTCGAACCGGGAATGCCTCCTCTTTGTGCGAAAGTTCCTAACCACTACGCTATCGCTATGTTGCTTAATTTGCATATATTTTTCTTATTATCCTCTTCTGGTGTCTAAGCTGCTGTAACTGTAGCTAAGCAATGGGCAAACCCGGGCAAACCTGCGCAACTAAGCGCAGCTATATCGGAAGATAAAAAAAAAATATTTTCATTTTTTATTCTGTTAGTTGTTGAACATATGGGGGAATGTAGTGTTACATTTTACACATATAAGCGGACTCGCTCATTTAAATGTGAAATTGCGGCATTTCTTCATTGCAGAGGCGTGGATATTTGGGCTGCTCGGCAGTCCGACATGCCCCCTAAACTCATCCACGATTCGTGTAAGCTTCAGAGTTGAGGCAGCGCACCCTCATTATATGCATGGCACGCTGCCATCATACTCTTACACTGGCGCTTCCGTGCAAGACTAATCTAGTCTTACACAGAAGATTAGTAAATCCGGGGGCCTGTGTTCCCACTTAGAGTTGCTAACATGCACCTAATTTTAGAGTGGGTAAGGCCTACTGATGCAGCCATCAAATAGGGGCAGTTGCACCCATATGGAAAGGTAAACTTCTTTTTTGGAAAATGTATTTCATATGTTTGCTGTGAGGTAAAAGGAGGGGTCTTATAGTATACTTTGAAATTCCTTTAGATTTAAGAGTCTGAATCAATATTTAAAGGTATATTTGTGGGGAAATGCTATTTATGGATGAGCTTGGAGAAGGATCACAGTGCTTGCCTTACGGGTAAGTAAAACAGGAGGAGCGTAATATAAAGTGAAGATGAATTGTGGTAAATATCACAAAGGATGAAAGTAACAAAGTAACAGTACTTTGTGTGCGAATTATCAAGTTATTGGATAACAGTGCTTAAGCTCTGTAGATAGGAACTGCCTGACCTTGGTGGGTAAAAACACCTAGCTCAAGGTTGTGGGGCTGTAGCAGGCTGGTCCAATAAGATTAAATGATTCAGTTTTCCACACCTTGCAGAAGTCCTGCAGAATTTCAAGACTTTAGCAGAATGTGCTGACCACATATAGTGACCAGAAAGAGTGAAAATGGCAGTTACTTTAGTTTGTCATGAGTGACCACTGCCACAAGGGCCTAGATTCCTCAGTAAGGCAAGTCAGATCAAAATGAGTGACCAGCTGATATATTACACGGCAGCTCAGTGTTTGGTCCCCAGTAAGTAGGTCTGACATTCTTGGCTGTTACTCCTTCAGTGTAAGGGGCCTACTTTTTAACATCTGATATGTGCTTTGAAAGTAAAGGCCAGGAAAGAGCCTAGATTTTACTTCTGTTAAAGATAACTTTAGAGTTGTATGTGCATAGTACGCAGGATGGACCACAGTTACTATAAAAGTGTCCCAGTTTTGCCTGCCCTTGATTTTCCAAACTGCCTGTGTTACATTAGTGAAGACTAATCACACACATGAATGGAGGAATGCTACATGACCTAGGCAAAACTTGTGATGTCACTTGATTTGTTTGGCACCAATTTATTTTTTTGGAGAAGTTGGGGAGTGCATAAGTGTAGTAGCCGAATTTCACAGGGTCCCCAACCCAACATGTAATTGTTTGTATGCCTGAGAGTACTTTCCGGGAGTTTCACAGCATTGTGCTGTTTGCAGCCAAAGTGCAGCAAACTGTGCTCTTTGTACTTATCAGTGGACACACAGCCACTGCAGATTCATATGCTGCTGCCATGTTGCAGTCACATTACAATACGTAGACAATAAGCATGTTCTTCATTTTTTGAAACTTAAGGAGACTTCTTCAGAGCTAAACTTTAAATATTCTGATTTCATAAGGATGTACTATATACCAAAGGGGACTGTATTCAATGATGGGTTTGATAAGGGAAGAGTGTAGTGGTAGGATAACTTATTTGGATCTTGAAGATATTCCCTTGTAACTCACCTGGGCGAGATAGTATTTCGTGACTATAATGGAAACAGGATTGAATGAAAGTAATCCAGAAGTGTGTAGGTATTTTATGATAACATCTTTGTAAAGAGGAGTGCCGTCTATAACATATGAGGTGTAAGCAACTTTTCTTCCAAATGCTACTATGCTGCACTTTTCTCATTTAGTTTGAGACCATTTTTGAGGCATCAATGTACTTGCATATCCCAGTTGTTTTATTTCAGTGGATAAGGGATAACAGAGCTCAGTCTGCAGGTCAGTCACACTTCTAGGATATTGGCTTGGATGTCTGCAAAATAAATGCTAAACTGTAGAGGGTCTTCATCCCTGTGGAACCCTACTAGTTATACGTTTAGATTCAGAAAGGGAGCCAGCATCATTCACAACATGGGATCTATTGGACAGCCAATTTACAATCCAGTGGACAATGTAGGGATTTGCATTAATATAAAATAATTTTTCAATCATACTAGCATGGAGGATAGTGGGCAGTGTAGTGGTGCACCGGTTAATGTTTTCACTTCACAGCAATAGGTTCTCCAGTTCAGTTCTCGGCTGGGGTGCCTTCTGTGTGGAGTCTGCATGTCTCGCCTGTGTTTCCTCCCACATACCAGTGACATGTTTCTGGAGAGTTTCTCCATGGCCTCCACTGAAAATATGCTCTTTCCTAGTCGGACTTTCCCATCAACAAATGTTAAGTAAATAAAAGCCTTGGGCACTCAAGGTGAGCAGTTTGGACAGACTGACCATTGTCCACAGCCCTTAAACCTTTTCAAAGAATCTTACTAGGTTCGGGAAACATCCCCCCCCTTTACAAAATCCAAAGGATCAGGATCTAGATCTGTTAGCTTGCCTATGTCAGTCATGAAATTCATCTCATCAAATACCCTAAAATAAAATATTTTAAAATCATTGGCCTTCAGAACTTAGTGTATGTAAAGTCAACATTTAAAAAGTGGACTAGACTACTTGTGATCAAATGGTCTCCTTTTGAGAGCACACTTAAAATTCACTATCTCATTCAAACATTGTGTACTGCATGCCTTAGAGTAATTTCTTACACGTATTCTTTGTATTGGAATGCAAGCCAAGGTGAGTTACAGCATAGTGAAAATGACAAAATGTGCTCTTCCACCAGGGTCTCTGTGCTTTATTCCAAGTAAATGGTGGCACCATTGTTGGCTGTTATCTACTGAGTGTAAGAAACATTTTGGGTTTAGGACCTGCAGTGCTTCTGACTTACTGGTGGGTCATACAGACTCTCTTGGACAAAATGAACATCTGCCATTTAAATGGGCTGGACTTAACAGCCTGTTCGCCATCCAGAAAAGCATATCTGGCTAATTCAGTGCCACGGAAAGCTCACTGGATAAGGACATTGATTTAAGTCTAATTTGAATCGGGAGAAGAGAACAGAGATGGTCTTGACTAACCTTATCCAGCAGACTTATACATCTCTAATGCTATTCTTTCATCCAGATCTTAACTATGAGGTCACAATTATGCCAGACTTTTTGTAACCTAGTTGATGGCAGTTGTGCACAAAATCAGTTATGTAGGTCATGAATATCAGTGATAGCCTTGTTATCAGTCACTTAGGTCACGAATATCAGTGATAGCCTTGATATCAGTCACTTAGGTCACGAATATCAGTGATAGCCTTGTTATCAGTCACGTAGGTCACGAATATCACTGATAGCCTTATCAGTCATGAATATCAGTGATAGCCTTGTTATCAGTCACGTAGGTCATGAATATCAGCGATAGCCTTATCAGTCACGTAGGTCATGAATATCAGTGATAGCCTTATCAGTCACATAAGGTCACGAATATCAGTGATAGCCTTGTTATCAGTCACGAATATCAGTCATAGCCTTATCAGTCACGAATATCAGTGATAGCCTTATCAGTCACGTAGGTCATGAATATCAGTGATAGCCTTGTTATCAGTCATGTAGGTCACGAATATCAGTGATAGCCTTATCAGTCATGTAGGTCACAAATATCAGTGATAGCCTTGTTATCAGTCACGTAGGTCACGAATATCAGTGATAGCCTTATCAGTCACGAATATCAGTGACAGCCTTATCAGTCATATAGGTCATGAATATCAGTGATAGCCTTATCAGTCACGAATATCAGTGATAGCCTTATCAGTCATATAGGTCATGAATATCAGTGATAGCCTTCTTCTCAGTCTCGTAGGTCATGAATATCAGTGACAGCCTTGTTACAGGCCACCAAAAGCTGTCATTGTAGTACAGAAGGAAATATTCCAATACAGAGAAGTTATTAAAAAGACATATATAAAATGAAAACAGGTGCACAAACCACTGCAGTGCTCCAGTGTTGTTATACATCAAAGAAAAAAACCTCCAGCACTCCAAAAACAAAGTTTCAAGTGTAATTCCTTGAATATCTCAAAAAAACAAACAACTAAATTAGTAGAAATAGCCTCCAAGCAGCATGACAATCACAGATCGTTTTTTGCAAAAAAAGCGTTGTCAGTGCAAAGGCATGCAATTTCCTGTTCATTTAAATAAACTCCATTTAAAGAGACATGCCCGTATTTCAAGAGTTGCACCAATTCCAAAGAGATAGTGAAAATAAATACACCAATACCTGCATGAATACATGACCAACAAGTACATGTGCATCAAAATTTATACTATAAATACTTTTCCAACTCACAAATTAATGCACAGATTTAAAAAACACAAATATATATGTACATTCAAAATATACACATATATTCTTATTATATACACATGCATGTAAATACAAGACCATACTGTATTTGTACACATATACACACAAAAAATTCTTACTTCTTAATAT
Organism: Protopterus annectens; assembly: GCF_019279795.1. Classification (NCBI taxonomy): domain Eukaryota; kingdom Metazoa; phylum Chordata; order Ceratodontiformes; family Protopteridae; genus Protopterus; species Protopterus annectens. Next base: position 858,906,521 of record NC_056750.1, read on the forward strand.
ATGCCTGTGTACAGCACCATATTAGGAATAGTATTATATAAAAAACAAATTACCAGTGTTCATTCAAACCTGGCTACATAACCCCAAGATTCGCTATGCACATTTTCTCTTTACGATCTAACAACATATGTTTAAAAGAATTTGTGAAACCCTTGTCCCTAATGCATTCTAATCCTACAAAAATAAAATGTGCTGAAGGATGTGATATTTTAGGCTTATAAAGGGCACTTCTGGGATGCTGACAATTTAGATGTACAGCAATCCTATTTTTAAAAGCCCTAGAAGTTTGGCCAACATAGAATGCACCGCATTGGCAAATGGTCATATATTCCACTCATTCAGTACTGCAGGTAATTAGTTGTCTAATGGAGTATACTTTGGAAGTATTAACAGAGGTAAAAGACTTGGTGCAGGATACCTAGTAAACACAATTACCAGATGTGGCACTCCCCACTAACATTGCCATCTAAATCCTGTTTATTAACCCTCCATCCTTTAAACCATGACAAATGTTCTTGTATATTCCTGCCTCTCTGGTAACAAAATTCACAATAATCACCCAAAGATTGGGCAAAAAAATCATCTGTCTTAAATATGTACCAAAACCTATTCAGGACTTCCCTGATCTTAAAACTGTTATTGCCATAGGTAGTAATAAAGCTGTTATTACCGGGATTGCTACTAGTCCTATCTATATCATGGCCTGAATACAAAGGGTTCTCCCTTTTAACTTGACTAGCTGCTACACCAGCTTGTTTAACTAAGGTTTCTCTATAACCCCTTAGTTTAAACCTCTCTCCCATTTTATATTTTTCAAGTTGGAAATCGTTCTCACTACAGATCCATCTTCCCACCTCAGGAACTGGGCTTTTGGAATATTCAGAGCTATAAGTCTAGCATGGCAGCTGTCAGCCATGGATGTTTTGTTTTAACAATTTTTTTAAATGGCAATATGCCACTGGGGATATATATATCTCAAAACTTCATCATGCTATGAATGTAAAGGACTAGGCGAGCAAATATTTAGCGCTTTCCTTCTTTATTTCATAAGAAGTACTTCATCAGGAAATGTAAAAGCATTGAAGAACGTCACTAAGAGTAGTTAGAGGAAACCAAAGGAATCATTCATTCTGCTAATAGGTTGAAACTAACAGTAAGAAAATACAGTATTGTTTCAAATGAACAAATGAGGACCCACTTCAATAAAATAGCAAAAGTAGTTAACATGAACATTTATGATTTAACCTGTAAGGATCAAGATGCGTAAATCCTAAAAAAAAAACATGACGTACATTGTACAGGTTAAGATATGTTAGTCCTGAAACTGTAGTACATATAAATATAGCTTACAAAAGCATTAGTGCAAATAAATTATCATACAGTAATGTAAGTAAATCAAACAAAAATGCAAAAGGTATAAGAATGATGAGTAGTCGTAGAGATTTGACAGGTGGACGGTCAGTTACACCGTCTGAGTGCACACTTAATACTAAGGCTTTCATTTACTCCCGGTGGACAATCTGCATTTAATTGCAATTGCCAATGCAATTCTCTAAACTCTTAGGTGCGTAACAAAGTCTCCATAAAACAAAAGGAATGTGTTCTAAAACAAGAAACTTAAAATTGCACAATGTTATAGCAGTACTGGCTATGTTTAGCCAACGCATTTTTAAAGTCCTCCTTTCTAATTGCTCATGTTCTTTGATTCTGCTTCATAACATACAAGAAGTCTTGCCTCTGTAAAAAGCCAAGCAAGTGGTACACACTGCAACATAAACATTATAAGTCTTAGTCATAATGTTTGTTAAAATGAATAGTATAGTCACAGTGATCAAAGAGCTAAGACCGACCTGCGAAAATGTAATTGCAAGCTTCACAAGTTTTGCATACAGACATGCCTGGGGCATTATCACAGTCAGTGTTTAAAGGTAACAGGAAGGGAGTATCCCTATTTTCAAATGATGTGCGAAGAGATTTTTCATTTGAGAATGTAGGGGCATTTCCTAGTTTATACACATCATGGCTGTTAGCTAAAATATTCCAGTTTCTGGAGATAATCTCTCTTATTTTTTGTGAGTCACGGTAAATAGGTAATTGAAAGCTAGTCCAGATGCATTGTTTGATTAGCTGAAGCAAAAGGTGGCTCCTGTCCATTGACTGGATCAGTAAAACTGAGGGTTTGGTCTTGTATGGTACTATGATAGGTTTCCAATGTACAGCAGCACCTATGCCCAGCCATCTCAAGAACTGATGATTGAATTCCTTAACATAGGGACATAAATCCTTTTATTGGTGAACGTGATCATCTGAATATGAAACTACGGTACAGTTTAACACTAAAAAGATCTCAATTTGAACGTTTGCAAGTTTTTAACCTTTAAACTTGAGAGGTTACTTACATCCTTTAAAAATGATGGGACAATTTTTACCTCTCTAGTTGTTTGAGGAACAATATTGTGCTTCTTGGCCTGAGGTTTTTAAAATTTCCAAATACAACGCATGACTCTGCTTTGTACAATGAACTGGTATCCATTTATAGTGAAGCAGGGCTACAAGTAGTCTGTACTTTGATTAAATACAACATGCATTGATTGTATGACATGAAGAAACAGACTGGATGGGATTTGCAGACTGCTGATATGGTACCACAAGCCTATGTCACACTAGAGCCACATTCCAACGTTAACTTAAATAGCCCACAAACTCACTAAATGGCTTGGATGAGGTTTGCGGACTGTTGATATGGTACCACAAACCTATGTCACACCAGAGCCACATTCCAGCATTAACTTAAATAGCCCACAGACTCACTAAATGGCTTGGATGAGATTTGCGGACTGCAGATATGGTACCACAAGCCTATGTCACACCAGAGCCACATTCGAATGTTAACTTAAATAGCCCACAAACTCACTAAATGGCTTGGATGAGGTTTGCGGACTACTGATATGGTACCACAAGCCTATGTCACACCAGAGCCACATTCCAATGTTAACTTAAATAGGCCGCAAACTCACCTGGATCCACCTGCTCCAGTGCAGAAACAAGATGAAAGTCCACAATGACTTTTAACAATGGAGCCAATACCTCTCCTTTATTACTGAGGCTGCAACTAATCCACGCTACCACACAATAAACACCAAGAGGGGGATCTCTACATCAAGCAAGAGGGGGAAGATCGCATTTAGGACAGACCCTAAGGAGACTAACCACACCACTCAGACAGTCCACGGATCCAGTCCAGATCGGTAGAGGTCTGTCTTGCAGGAAACCTCAAAGGAACACCTAAGCACAGCAATAATTGCTTAACAAAATGTTCCACCTGTTAATACAGTAACTACAGATTTCTGTGTGTTAGCCTTACTGATAGAGTACTGTCTACCCACACAATACAGCTATTAAACAAAGGGTTCTCCTTTATACATTCCCAACGGGCAACAAAATGTTGCATCTGCTATTACTACTGCAGTAACTACAGATTTCTCTGTGTTAGCCTTACTGATGAGTACTGTCTACCCACACAATACAGCTATTAAACAAAGAGTTCTCCTTTATACATTCCCAACGGGCAACAAAATGTTTGACCTACTACTACTGCAGTAACTACGGATTTCTGTGTGTTAGCCTTACTGATAGAGTACTGTCTACCCACACAATACAGCTATTAAACAAAGGGTTCTCCTTTATACATTCCCAACGGGCAACAAAATGTTGCACCTGCTACTATTACTGCAGTAACTATGGATTTCTCTGTGTTAGCCTTACTGATAGAGTACTGTCTACCCACACAATACAGCTATTAAACAAAGGGTTCTCCTTTATACATTCCCAACGGGCAACAAAATGTTCGACCTACTACTACTGCAGTAACTACAGATATCTGTGTGTTAGCCTTACTGATAGAGTACTGTCTACCCACACAATACAGCTATTAAACAAAGGGTTCTCCTTTATACATTCCCAATGGGCAACAAAATGTTGCACCTGCTACTATTACTGCAGTAACTATGGATTTCTCTGTGTTAGCCTTACTGATAGAGTACTGTCTACCCACACTATACAGCTATTAAACAAAGGGTTCTCCTTTATACATTCCCAACGGGCAAACCCTTGAAACATCTTACTGGACTTGAGTCTTTGTATACAAAATTTGAACCTAAAACTATTCTTAGATGATACTTAGATACTTATGAAGAATCATTTGAACCTAGTACCTACAAAATGCTTAAAAAGCACAGTTTATTTAAGCCACCAGTAAACAACACCTAGCAGACATTTTTCAATCTTTGTGAAAGGCACTTGAGAGACCTTTTAAATTACAACAACCAGGACAAATGGTTCAACATGACTACAGAGCAAAGGTCTGCACTGAAACAGTTAGAGAACGATAAATCATTGCATATACAGGCAGACAAAGGTACGGGGATTGTTTATATGTCTGTGTGATATATATATGTCTATGCTGGAAAACCGAGAAAAACTGGAATAGGAAATACAAATTAAAACTAACTTCCAAAATTAAAAAATAAAAAAATGAAAAAAAAAAGACACAGGCAGATCCTTGTGTAAATTTAGCACTTTCATTCATTTGCTAAGTATTAGAACTTCTTCAGAATGAATAAATTACAGTCAGTGAGTGTCTATATACAAAAATACAATAAAGTGTAATAAAATGTCATAAAAGAATGGACATCCCATTGAATAGAGGCTGTACAACTGTGGACTTAATAGTTACCAAATGCTAACGTTGGAGCATCAAGCACTAGCCAGTGAGGGCTACATGAATTTAAACAAATGAAAATGCAGTGGAGCTAACAAAGTCTACATTAACAAAATGTATATATCATCAAATAAAATGTAACAAACATGGTCATCTAACCAATAATAGCAGAGCAACCAGGAACTAATAATAAAATAAAATGTACAAAAGCACGGGTCAGCAATGGCTGTGTAGTAAGGCTGAACACAAATCAGTAAAACTACAGATGTTTTAGTAATATGTCTGGGTTAAGATATGTTTCCTCAGTTAAAAGCATAGTAAACCAATTTCATGTAAATGTAGGCAAAAATGTCCATTATTAACAGTAATATGTGTCAGTACAGAATCGCAAAACTCATTAAGACACAGAGTTCAAAACCTTCCCCAAACTTCAGTCTTCTTGAGTAGGAGTCTGTCAGATGTCACATCTTGACTTGGCAATATTTGCCCACTCTTCCTTGCAAAAGTGCTCCAAATCTGTCAGATTGCGAGGCATCTCTTGTGCACAGCCCTCTTCTAGTCACCCCGCAGATTTTCTATTGAATTTAGGTTTGGGCTGTGGCTTGGCAATTCTAAAACTTTAATTTTCTTCTGGTAAAGCTATTCTTTTGTTGATTTGGATATATGCTTGGGGTCATTGTCATGTTGAAAGTTGAAATCCTCTTCATCTTAAGCTTTCTGTCAGACACCTGAAGGTTTGGGGCCAAAAGTGACTGGTATCTGGAACTGTTCATAATTCCATCCGCCTTGAGTAAAACCCCAGTTCCAGCTGAAGAAAAGCAACCCCAAAGCATGATACTGCCACCACCATGCTTCACTGTGGGGATGTTGTTTTTTGGTGATGCGAAGTGTTTTTGCCCCAAATGTACTTTTTGCAATTGTGGCCAGAAAGTTCAACCTTGGTCTCATCAGACCATAACACATTTTCCCACATACTTTTGGGAGACTTGATGTATTGTTTTGTAAATATTAGCCAGGCCTGGA
>NC_056750.1:858919763-858932263 GCF_019279795.1 Protopterus annectens
AATCCCCCATCACTATGTAACAGTTATTATATGACTGTAAAATGGAGTAAATTGAAGCTATAAAATAATGTTGGTTCACATTAGGGGCATATACACATATAAGTTCTATCGGTTTATCAAGACTGTCAGATTTAAGAACCACCAAACACCATCTGCCTTCTTTGTCTATTTTGTCCTCCAAAATTTCTCCTTGAAAATGATTCTTGATAATAATTGCCACCCCAGCACTATTCGTAGTCCCTTCCACTGTCACGATCTTCCTAATCCATTTCTTGTCCTTCATTGTTTCCCACTGGTCATTAGTCAAATGCGTTTCTTGTAATAGAATAAAACCTGCTGTTGATTTAAAAAACAGATGCAGAAACAGCTTTCTTTTTTTCATGTTCTGGAGTCCTTTAACGTTCCAGGAATCTATTATCCACATTCTAAGCTATGAATTGATGAAAAATGATATTTAGTTTTTGTTTTCCACCTTAAATTGACAAGTGTTGGTATTTCGTAAATTTTTTGGAAGCAAAACTGCCATCCCATCCCTACCCAGTGCCAATCCACTATTCCTCCGGACCAGGATGAACATAGGTTTTTCACATTGCTTAAAATTCCCCAAGTAGCTAGTTTACTAATTCTATTAACTAACAATAAAATATCATGCAAAAAACCTACACCAACTATATCTACGTCTACAAAGCCTAACCCAGACATTCCCTACTAAACACCGCACTCACGTAACTACAGCTCTGTACATTTCCCCAATATTCATATAAACTAATTGTACCTGACATGTCAAATAATTCACTTTTATCAAACTTTATATTCAGCAATAATATATTAGCATTGTAATTACTTGTTCTAAAACCTTTTAACTAACAGTGAATAAGCACACGGTTGTTATACATTTATTTAAAACAATGCAATTATTTTGGTCAGCTATTTTTCTTCAAAACAATCCTATAACATTACATGTTAATTTTTATAGATCATTGCAGTTAAACATAACCTATAATGCACATTTACTACTTCTGTTTACTGATTATGCTTTTTCTCTAAATTGATCAAATTTAAAAGATACTTATTTATTTACAATCTTTTAGTGGGATTCTGAGCACCGTACTTTCACAGACCTTTAATTATATCATTTTGAATGGCAGCAATGATCTTCACTTTAATGCTTCAAGAACAATCCTGATATTGAAAGAGAATAGTGATCCCAAAAATCCAGACAATTACAGGCCCATATCACTGTTGAATATTGATATGAAAATCATGACATCTATTCTAGCTAGTAGATTAAAAAAAAATAATAAACTTGATAATATCAGAGGAACAGGCGGGGTTTATAGATGGGAGACAGACTACAGATAATACATTAACTCTTCATACATTAATATCTTATGCAAAGTATAAAAATATGAACATATATGCTTTAATAATTGATGCTCAAAAAGCATTCGATAGAGTTAATTTGGCATATTTATTTGATATATTATCATATTTCAATACACCTCAGGTCTTTATTTCAACGTTAAGGAACTTATATAATAATGCATACACTAGTTTATCTATAAATCGTGAATGCTCCAAAAGGATCCAAATTAAAAACGGAACTCGACAGGGATGCCCATTATCGCCCATACTGTTCAATCTGTATTTGGAGCCTTTATTTCTTCATATGAAGCAAAATGTTTTTTATAACTTTCCTGTACTTCTTGGGATAAAGGTTAGGATGGCCGCTTTTGCAGACGATCTAAATATATACAGTACCACACCAGTGTCGGATACGGAAAAAATACTAACAGCAATACAAAACTTTGAGAGAATTTCTAATTACAAACTAAATTTAAAAAAAAACAAAATATTCCCTCTAAAGACACCTACACCTTTTTCAGTGCTACCATTGATGGGACAAGTAAAGACAGAAGAAATAATAAAATATTTGGGGATTGATTTCTCAACTGAAAATAGAGAATTCTTTATTAATAATATTAAGGCAACTGGAGACCGAATAACATTGGATTTGAAAAGATGGAGTAAGTTGAAGCTACCGATGATGGCAAGAGCAGCGATAATAAAAATGAACGTTCTCCCCAGAATGCTTTATATTTTTAGAGCAGCACAACTTAAAATCACGAAATCATTCTTTAAGCAGTTTCAGATAGGATTGGGGAAATTTCTGTGGGAACCCAGAAAAACGAAAATATCTTATGAGAAACTGATGGCTCCTAAAACTAGGGGGGGGGGTTGGATTTAACGGATTTTGAGATGTATTATACAGTGATTCAGGCCAATAGGATTTTAAGGGTGTCTTACTTGGACAGTGAAAATAGAACATGGACACCCAAATGGGTGCTGCTAAATTCTAAACATATAAAAGGAACAGGAATTAATGTTAAAGCTATACCATTTTTAAATAAACGAACATTGAGCAAATATGATTTAATGGAGCACATCAAGATATGGGCAATGGCAACTCAAACTCTGTTTGACTCTTTGAACCTATTAAAATATATGATGATGTTTCAACCGTTTCATGGGAATCCTAATATGACTATTGGTAATCAACTGATAGACTTAAAGAAATTTCCATTTATTAAGGATTTAACGGTAAGTGACTTATACCCCTTCTTAGCAGTAGCGGTACAGGATATCTTAAAAGAGATGAATCTTCCCATTTCTTATTTAATTATAATGAGGCAGATAAAAGATCTTGCCATAAATTATTTTAATAGTTCCGAAATCAAAAAAGAGGAACTAGTTATTTCACGTCATCTGTGGGAAGCATTGCAACAAGACAGAAAATACATATCCTCAGCGTATAAAATGGTAAAAGAGAGAAAATATAATAATTATATTCTGTTATCGAAATACTGGAGAGAGAAATTGGTATCCCTAGATGATAATAAGATAGTAGAGGCGTTTAACTTAACATTGAAATCCGTATCACTTCAAAAACTGGTCTTTACTCAACTGATATTTAACAATGCGTATTATACCCATCTCACTCTTCATAAATTTGATTCAAAAAATTCACCTAAATGTCCACAGTGTTTAGATCAGACAGCAGACCTCCTACACATGTTCTGGAGTTGCAAGTGCATTTATAAATTGTGGAACTCATTAAAGTTGCAGCTACAAAAAATGGGTTACCAAAACTCAACACTCACCTGGGAATTTTTGATTCTACATATTCCACCGGAGAATTTGGACAAATCAAAAAAGATTGTAATCATGAATATTAGTTTACTAATGAAATTATATATAGCCACAAATTGGTTGAACCCAGCACAGACATCGTGGCAAAATTTCAGGCTGTTAGCGATCAAGCATATTTTAGCGCACAAATTATTAATTAGTAATAATAAGAAAAGTATAAATAGTATAAAAATTTGGGAACAAATCTTTAATATTATATTGGCTTAGAGGTTCCTATCCACTTTCTTTTAGGACATTCTGCATGTGTACAAACACATTCTTAGACTAGATAGAAGAGGTAGAAATAATACAGATTGTTGGCTTGAGTTGGTTTATAATTGTCTATAGTAGATGTTTTTATGTTTATTTTTTCATTTTCATGTACTTGATTAATATGATATTTATTCTTAATGTATAATGTGGAAATTTGAAATGGAACTAAACATTGGAAGCAATATTGTACATAATGTAAATAGTGTGTGAATTGTATTATGGTTTTGAAAAACAATAAAAATGATTATTGGAAAAAAAAAAAAAAAAAAAGAAACACACTATCTAAAAAATATTTGTGGATAATCTCTATTAGAAAACATATTCATAATGTAATAGCATTCTTCCAAAAAATCCCCAAACTCTGACACCATACGCAACCAGTTGACCCTTTAAAACAGCTTTTTTAACATGCTGTGGATGATTACTCGTATAGTGTAAATACTTGTTAGAATGCGTTTTTTTCCTAAAAATATTAGCTTTTAATGTCTGTTGTGTAATATTTTTTGAAAGAAGTACATCCAAATATGAAATACTATCACTAGAAACTTCATAAGTAAATTTGAGAAATTCAGTAGAATGGTTGAGATAATATATAAATTCATTAATAATTTGTTTGGGGCCATGCCAGATGAAGAAAAGGTCATCCAAAAATCGGCAATACAAATCTATGTGCTGCATAAATTCAGACTGAAATAGAAATCTAAGCTCCCATGTGGCCATAATAATGTTAGCATATAGCGTTCCCACTGGGGAGCCCATTGCCACCCCTTTTATTTGCTTAAAGTAGTGACCATCATGATACAGATAATTATTAGTTAACACTAATTCCAATAATTGTGTAAAAATATTTACTTCATCCTGTGAAATAGGCTGAATCTCTGTAAAAAATTTCAGTATGACCCTAACCCTGAGTAGCATCCTGCCATCACCCAGAATGATACCACAGTACAGGGACAAAATGATTGACTTCAACTATTGGCTAAGCTTCTGGTGTCATTCTAAGGGGATCCAGTATTTGTGTGCCTGGGACGACATGATCGACAGACCACAATGCTTTGCCAGAGATGGCCTGCACCTATCGCCCTTAGGATTCCGGATACTGGCTAAGGCTCTTGCCACCCCTATAGTGCCTTTTTTAGGCAAGGTTCAAATGACAAATTCACCACCATAACATGTACAAGTAAGCAGAATCTGAGGGTAATGCTACTCAATGCTAGAAGTCTAAACCTCAAAATGCACTCACTCGAGGCACTCCTTAAAATGGAGAACATTGATATCTGTGAAGGGACAGAGACCTGGTTCAAAGCTCCAGAGAGCACCCCTGCATTACCAGGCTACAATTCGTACCACACCTTTCGGCCACCTAACCCATAACGAAGCACTAAAGGCGGAGGCATGTCCATATTCATTAAGGATATCCACACCTCCAGGGTAGTTGCACAGCATAATGCTTCGGAGATTATCCAAGTGCAACTAACTCTGGGCAAGACCGCAATCCAAATTGTAGCTTGCTACAGACCCCCCACCATGCCCCAGGATTCACACTCCTCATTTCTTGATACACTGAAAAGTATTGGGGTACAACTCAACACCTTCATAATGGGCGATTTCAACTACCCCACCATTAACTGGGAAAACTACTCATGTACCAACTCTTTTGCTCAACGTTTTCTAGAATTCATAAATTCCAATGCCCTGGATCAGCTTATTCACACCCCCACCAGGGTCAGCAATATCCTAGACCTGGTCATTACCAACATGGGAAACTGGTGTTTCACACCAGAGGTCAATTCCTTGTTGGTCAGATCCAACCACAAGCTAATCAGCTTAGACATCCACATCCCACCCCCACCCCCAATTAGGGAAACCATTGTAAAATACTTCTCCAAAGCCAACTTCACACTTCATAAGACAGAAGTGGCAAACTTCATGACACCCATGCAGACGGACAATAGAGGTATGACTGCCGAATCCTACACAAATGCACTTTATAAGCACTTACACGAGTGCATGGATCATGCTATCCCTAATAGAACCAAGATGTTATCCTCCAAAAAAAGGAAGCCAATCTAGTGGTCCTCTGCCATAAACAAACTCTACAACAGAAGAAAGAAACTGTTGCAAAAAAGAGTAAAATCCCATGACTGGAGGAACTCCCTGGTCAACCTCAGTAAGAAGCCGAGATCCCTCATAAAATCCTCCAAAGCTAGTTACGAAAACAAAATTGCCACTAACTCTAAAGACAAACACAAAGCATTCTATAGCTATGTCAAGAATCTAAATGGGAACACTCGGATCTGCTCTCAGTTACAGCCCAATGGCACTAAATATACAGAGCCAACTGATATTGCCAACATCCTAGCAGATAGGTTCAGTGCTAACTTTACCCCCCTCCCCCCCACAGGGCCCATCTCTATACCGGAAGAATGCAAAGTTTCTATAATCACAGCTAAACAGGTAAAAAAACACTCTCCAAAGCTAAGAACACAGCATCCATGAGACCTGACAATATCCCAGGCTGCGTTCTACATGAACTACAGAATGAACTGGCACCCTACCTAAGTACCATGTTCAATTATAGCCTCACCTCAGGCTTTGTACCCACTGAATGGCGCACCACGACAGTTATCCCACTCCACAAAGGGGGAGCCACGACGGACCCCGGGAACTACCGCCCCATTAGCCTGATGAGCCTGGTCTGCAAGGCCATGGAACATATCATCATGGAACTCATAAACAAAGACATTGGTAATCTCGAAATTCTGGACCCTACCCAGTTTGGATTTGTAAAAGGCAGATCATGTCTCCTAAACCTGATTGACTTCTTAGAAGCAATCACCAAAGCCATAGATGAGGGTAAAATGGTTCACATAGCTTATCTAGATCTCGCCAAGGCTTTCAACACCATCCCCCACTCTGGAATTATAGATAAGCTCACTAAACTAAGTATTAATCCCTATGTCACAAGATGGGTTGCCAACTGGCTCACAGACAGAACCCACACTGTGAAAGTAACGGATTCCAAATCCGACATCAGACCAGTGACAAGTGGAGTACCACAGGGTTCAGTCCTGGGTCCTCTCCTGTTTGGTATCTACTTCTCTGATGTACAGGTTAACACAGAGGGTCTTTGGCTAACGAAGTTCGCAGATGACTGCAAACTAGGAGCCATAATCTAAACTAGCGAAAAACAGGGTACATTATTTAACCTAGTACCTACCTATGAACCTATATATATATATATGTTCATAGGTTAATACTAGGCTATCTGCCCTAGGGCATTTATAAGCGTAGCCAGAGTGTGTTTGGCTTTCGCCACCCATTTTAAATTAATTTTGCTATGCCCTTTTTTGAGGTTAGTATACTGTGCCTCTGTCTAACAGTGACACAGAAGTGATACCCGGGGTAAACCTACGATCTCCCATCCACTCATCAAGATTCCTCTTGAAGAGAGTCAATGAGGGACTATGCCTAACCTGCACTGGGATTTTATTCCAGAGTGAAGGGAGCCTCTGGGTTATGAATCTGTCCCTCCAGCATGTCCTATTTATTTCAGCGCTGAGGTTCAAGTCTCTCGAGAGCGTAGCTCGATGGGATTTGGATTTTCTGAGGTGCAGCATGTCCATTAATTCCGGGTTGGACATGGCTTTATACGTCAGGCACAGATCGCCTCTGAGCAGGTGGTATGCCACTGAGTAGAGCTGGAGTTTCTTTAACCGGGCAGCATATGGCATCTGTTTGAGCCCTTTGATCCTCTTGGTGAGGTACTTTTGGGGTCTTTCCAGTTGCTGCAGGTGTCTGGTAAGGTACATCCCAAAAGGGGCATTGTACTCAATTATGGGCCTGATGAGGGATGAGTAAAGAGGCATGATGACCTCCCCTGATCTAGATGTGAATCCCTTCATGATTAGGTGGGCTATATAAAATGTTCTTCTAACCACTTTGGCCACGTGGTTGTCAAATGAGAGATTGCTATTAACTTGGGTCCCCAGGTCCCTAATTCCTTCTTCTGTACTTAATGGATTACCACCTATGTGGTAATTTGTGGGCACATTGTTTTGGCCAAAGGGGATGACTATACACTTTTTGGCGTTTAGCTTGAGGCCATGGCTCTGGCACCAGTTGTCTGTTTCTATGAGGCCCTTTTGGAGGATGCTTGTGTCAGCTGGAGAGTCGATTATGGCGCCCAGTTTGCAATCATCTGCGAACTTGGTCAGCCACAGTCCTTCCATGTTGGCCTGTACCTCCGAGAAATATATACCGAACAAGAGAGGTCCCAGGACTGAGCCTTGTGGGACGCCACTTGTAATTGGTTTGGAGTCTGACATGGCTCCAGCAATTCTAACCATGTGGGTTCTGTCCTTGAGCCAGTTTGCAACTCATCTAGTGACATAGGGGTTTATATTTAAGCTGGTGAGCTTATCTATAATGCCCGAGTGGGGTATTGTATCGAAGGCTTTTGCGAGGTCCAGGTATGCTGTGTGGACCACCTTCCCCTCGTCAATTGCCTTGGTGACTGTTTCAAAGAAATTGACCAGCTTTAAGAGGCAGGATCTGCCCTTAACAAAGCTGAACTGGGTAGGATCCAGTGTCTGTAGGTCCCCAATATCTTTATTTATGAGGTCCATGATGATCCTTTCCATAGCTTTGCAGACCAAGCTAGTCAGGCTTATGGGGCGATAGTTTCCAGGATCCGTTGAGGCACCACCTTTGTGGAGAGGGACCACTGTTGCTGTACGCCACTCTTTGGGTACATATCCTGTAGTAAGGCTGAGACTGAACAGTAGTTTTATGCTTGGGTTTAGCTCTTCTTGGAGTTCATGTAGGATGCAGCCCGGGACACCGTCTGGTCCCATTGATGCTGTGTTTTTTGCTTTGGAGAGGGTGGCTCTTACCTGAGCATCTGAGATGTCAGGGGGGCAGCACTCTGCTGGGATAGATATTTGCCCTTTTGGTGGGGAGGGGGGGAGAAGTTTGCGCTGAACCTGTCAGCTAGGATGTTGGCTATGTTTGTGGGTTCGGTGTATTTTTTGTCATTTTGGACTAATTCTGAGCATATCTGGGAATTCCCACCCAGGTTCCTAACATAACTAAAGAAAGCCTTGTGATTATCCTTAGTGTCCTGTGCAATTTTTCTCTCGAAGCTGGCCTTAGACAATTTTATGAGTGCCCGTAGTATTTTTGATAATACTGATCAGAGCTGCCTTCCCTTTTTGGGATTTTGCTCTATCATGTAGTAGCTTCCTCCTTCTATTGTATAGTTTGTTTATGGCTGGGGTCCACCAGACAGGACGTCTGCCTTTGGAGGAATGGGTCTTGGTTTTATTTGGGATTGCATGATCCATGCATTCCTGAAGGTGTTCATAGAATGCATTTATAAAGGATTCTGCAGTCTGGGCCGTATTTTCCACAGACCCGGGGGCTTTGAAGGATTCCACCTCGGTTTTGAGTTGTGTGAAATTTGCTTAAGAGATGTTTTTCACTGTGGTTTTCTGGGCAGGGGGGTGGGGTCGGGATGTGAATATCCAGTGAGATTAGTTTATGGTCTGATCTTACCAGTGAGGGATACACTTCTGGTCTGGAGCATAGAGTCCCCATGTTGGTGATGATCAGGTCCAGTATGTTTTCCCCTCTTGTGGGAGTGGTAACAAGTTGTTCCATAGCATTTGAGTTTATAAATTCTAGGAACCTTTGAGCTAGGGTGTTGGAGCTAGAGTAATGCTCCCAGTCTATGTTTGGGTAGTTGAAGTCGCCCAATATAATGGTGTTTGGAGAGACCTTCATATTTTCCAGTGTTCTCAGGAAGGCCGATTGGGGTTCCTGGGTTTGGGAGGGTGGTCTGTAGCAGGCTATAAACTGGAAGGCAGTTTTACCCACTGTTAGTTGAACATGGATAGTTTCTGATGCTTCGTGCTGTGCCACCAACCTGGAGGTGTGGGTATCTTTGATGAATATTAATACTCCCCCTCCTTTTGTGGTTCGGTCCAAGTTTTGGGGCCGAAAAGCATGGTATGAGGTATAACCTGGTAGTGCTGGGGTGCTCTCGGGAGCCTTGAACCAGGTTTCTGTTACTGCACAGATATCTATGTTCTTCATGCTAAGGAGAGTTTTGAGTGCATGCATCTTGAGGTTTAGACTTCTGGCATTGAGTAGCATTACTCTTAGTTTCTTATCCCTTGTGATACCTATGGAAGTGGGTTTGTCTTTTCAGCCTTGCCTAAAAAAGGCACTATTTGGGTAGCAAGAGCCTTTGCCAATAACCGAAAGCCCAGGGGTGAGAGGTGCAAGCCGTCCCTAGCGAAGCATCGTGCATCGTGGCTTGTCGAGCATGTCATCCCAGGCTGACAGGCATTGGATCCCCTTTGAATGACACCAATACTTAAGACAGTTGTTGAAATTGATCATCTTGTCTTCATATTGTGGCATCATTCTTGGTGAGGGTAAGATGCTACTCAAGGTCAGGGTCATACCGGCCTGGGCTATATGCTCAGAGAGCTCCTCTATGTCTCTTTTCATGTAGTCCAGGGAGGTATGTCTCAGGTCATTCACACCAGCATGGACAATGACTGAGTCATATTTGTACTTGCCTTGGAGTGACCTGAGTGTTTGTGTTATGTGACGGATCCTAGCGCCCGACAGGCAGCTCACCGTGACCTTCTCCTTGCTCAGCCTGGTGAGCGGGACATCAGTGTGCCTGATGATAGAGTCACCTATTACAAGTGTATCAGGTGTGTTGTTTAGCCTTAAGGGCTGTGACTGTTCGGCACATTGGCTTTGTGAGCTATGTGTTGCACATGTTTTGTTTTGGGGTAGCGGTTGCTTGGGTGTCTGCTTTGGAGGTCACTGCTGCTTAGGCAGATTTTTATTTAGAGCCTCCGAGTATGTTTTTGTGTGTTTATGTGTTTGGTTTGCTGTCATGGTAGGTCTATGTGAGACTGGAATTGTAGTGAGTGTGGTTTCCTTCTCCTCCTGACTGGTTACGCCAGTACTGAGTTGAGAGAGCTTAGCCTCCAGTTTGGCTATATGGTTGCCTCTCTCACATGTGCTGGAATTTGTTGGGAGGAGGAGAGGGTTGTCTGTGTACATGAGGCAGTTGTAACATTGCCTCAATATTCCCAGATTCACCAGCTGGACCAGAGAGGAGATTGACAACTGACCTTTGGACATGCTAGAATAGTATTGGGAATTCCTTTATAATTGAAAAAAGGGCCAATGGGGAACAAGGTACTCAAGGAGAGTTTGTGAGGGTGTAGTGCTTTTAATTTTTTAGTGCTGACTTAGTGAGCAAGTGCCAGGTAACTTAAATGCAATGTGTTACAGGTAACTTAAATGCAAAAATGACAAACAGTAACTTTCTTTCAATTGAAACAAAGAAATAAGTACAGTAAGCAATGCAGATATCACTAGGGATCCACAGAAGAGCTGAAAAGCCGCGTTTTATGTGAAATTAGCATTTCAGGGAAATAACAAGTAAACAAACAACAAGCATACAAACAAAGCTAGCCTCAGCAGGCCTGGATCTAGTCTATGGTACAGCAAACAAGGTGTACCAATTTCAGTAAGAAACAGTTCAAATATGCAGGCACGATAAGCCTTTAACCAGAAATTCCCAGCTCAGAAGGGCAGAGGCCAGCCTCTCCTCCCACAAGAGTGCAGACCACAAACCTTCTTAATGTAAAATAACTGGCCTGAAGCCCAAGTGATTAAACCAGAACTAATACACTTTTAGAATAACAGACACTGAGCCCTCAATCAGCAGTTCCCAACTTGGAAGGATGTAAGCTACCTGTCCTGCACCACAGTGCAGGCCACAAACCTTCCTAATGTAAAACAACTGGTCTGAAGCCCAATTGCTTAATCCAAAAGACTTAGAATGATAGCTACACTTTAATCAAGTTACTACTAAGCAGTAATAAATACAATTGAATACTTTGGGAAAAAACATTTATCCATGAATTACCATTTGGGAAAAAACATGTATCCATGAATTACCATATAGGTGGCAGTACACTAAACACAGAAAGTGTAATAAGAGACTTAGGGACACAGGTGGACAGTGGTCTCACCTTCGATAACCACATCGCCACAACAGTCAGGAAATCCTTCTATGTGGCACACCTCATCACGAAGGGCTTTTCATCCAGAAAAAAGGAGGTCATTGTCCCACTGTACTCATCCCTCATTAGACCCATTATAGAATACAAAGCCCCATTTGGTATGTACCTCTCAAGACATCTGCACCAACTGGAAAGGCCTCAGAAATACCTCACTAAAAGAATCACAGGCCTAAAGCAGATGCCCTATGCTGACCGCCTTAAAAAACTCCAGCTATACTCTGTTGCATATCGTCTACTCAGAGGCGATCTCTGCTTAACATACAAGGCCATGTCAAACCCAGAGCTGTTGGACATGCTACACTTAAAGAAATCCCAATCCCTCAGAGCTACACGCTCCAGGGATCTAAACCTTGTCATCACAATAAACAAAACATGCTGGAGGGATAGGTTCCTGACCCAGAGACTCCCCAGACTCTGGAATAGATTGCCCATACATGTCAAGCAGAGTGCCTCTTTGGACCTCTTCAAGAGGAACCTTGACGATTGGAAAGGAAATTCACCCCAGGGATCACGTCAGTCACCCTGCTAGACAGGGGTCCAGGAAAGTAAATAATGTGGGAAGAAATAGTCAGGGAATTGTTATGGCTAGGCTTGTATAGGCCCTACGGCTGATAGCATAGTACCAACCTATGAACCTATAAAGAATGCCTGGATTAGTGCTCAAGTTATACAAACAAAGCTAGATTCAGCATGCCTGGATCTAGTCTATGCTACAGCAAACAAGGTGTACCAGTTTCAGTAAGAAGCAGTTCAAATATGCAGGCACTATAAGCCTTTAACCAGAAATTCCCAGCTCAGAAGGGCAGAGTCCAGCCTCTCCTCCCACAAGAGTGCAGACCACGAACCCTCTTAATGTAAAATAACTGGCTGGAAGCCCAAGTGCTTAAACCAGAATTAATACACTTTTAGAATAACAGACAC
>NC_056750.1:858937263-858946774 GCF_019279795.1 Protopterus annectens
GGGACATCCCTGACAGTCACCTAGTGGGGGATGCTGGATACGCACTAGAGCCGTGGCTAATGACACCCATCAGAAATGCACACACACCTGAACAAGAACTCATTAATGAGGCACACGCACAAACACGAAATGTAATCAAGCGTGTGTTTGGGATGCTCAAGTCACGGTTCCAGTGCCTGGACACATCTGGTGGAGCCTTGCAATACTCACCAACTACATGTACCCAAATTGTCATGGTATGTGCCATGCTACACAATATGATCCTGCGAAAACAGCTGCAGCAGGAACAGCATGGGGCAGGGCCAAACAGCTTCCCACCTTTGCCAAGGCCTGCACAGGCACAGCGTGAGTCGGAGGAGGAACAACCTGACCTGCCCCAGTAGGCAGAAGGAGGCATGCCCAGTATGCCTTGGCCTTGGCAAAGAGGCAACACATAGCACATACACTGGCTCAGTAGGAACCCTGGAAATGATACCTCTCTCTGACTCGCACATAAAAGGGATGCCTAACTTGACACTACCTGTTTTCAAACATGTATAGGGAGTGTACTATGTGCATCCGACATAGGCAGCCCTGCAGCACCACCTGAGGCATGATTGCCATGTTTTAAGCAATATAAAGCAGTGCTAAGCAGCTTTTACCACTATTTAGTATATGTAAACAAAATTGCCCTCTCTAACTAGCGCAACTTCGGGCAAAGTTGAGCAAAGTCAGGTAAACATGCTCATATTTGCTTTACTGTTCCTTAAGCAGTCTGGTCTGCCCAGCATGAAAATAAAAAGCAGTGACAGGGCTCGAACCCAGGATACTGTGCACTATAGTCACAGTACTGAGCCACTAAGCCATGACAGCATTTCACTGGCACAGACACAGCAGGACAATTGTACACTAATGCAATCACAAAGAAATGCTGTATCATGCCCCTAAAGAGGCATATGGGTAACCTCCCCCACTGGCTTATGCAGACAGAGAAATAGCAGGCCAGGCGGTGTGATGTGAGTTGGGTAGGCTATGAAGTTGCAATCTAATATATGTGACATTGGACACTAAAATCTGTAGTACAGTAGTATGCCTCAAGCCAGCACGATAGGCAACGGTACAGACTGAGATGGTGTACCTTACATAGCAGTGCAGGCCTAGCAAATGTGTATAAGTGTCAGGTGAAACCCTCATCCTATGTACACCCACAGTAACAATCAGGTGTGCCCCCGGGTAGAAATGTACAAAGAATAGCTGTCCCCCCTCTATGTAGAAATGTTAATAAGTCTATGCAAAGTGTCTCATGGAAGCCCTGCAGGCACAGCATGATCCCTGTTGATGTATGACACAAAGGTGAGCCCTTCTGTAAAAATACAACTTGATTTTCCACACACATATAGTATAAATGTCTATACCGGGCATGCTCACACACTTCAACAAATGCAGTGGATTTCATTCAGCATCACACTGAAAGATCATACGGGGCATGCTCACACACTTAAATAAACGAAGCAAATGTCAGGCAACAACATACTGAAAGGTCATACTGGGCATGCTCACACACCGGCTAAATATCGAGGTGATAATAAGGTATCTATGGACAAATGTGGATAGTCATCTCTACTTCCAGAAACACATTCACAAAGTGGTCAGAAAATCATGCTATGTGTTCCCACAAACTGCCAAGGTCTGTGCATGTAGGTCAAAGGAGGTTCCCTCTACTAATCAGTCATCAGACCTGTCAGAGACTACCAGAACACACTTGCGATGAATCGGACTAGGCACCTTCAGCAGCTGGAAAGACCACTGAAGTACCTCAACAAGAGGATTACTGGCCTCAAACAGTTGCCCCATGCAACAAGACTGAATTTAATTCAATCTGTACTCCTGCATACTGTCTACTCAGGAGATCTCTGCCCAACAGACAGGTCCATGTCATGGCAACACTCAGATCTTTTCTGAGTTACAGCTCAATGGCACTAAATATACAGATCCAACTGATATTGCCAACATCCTGGCAGATAGGACCAGTGTTAACTTTACCCCCCTCTCACCCATGAAAGAGCACATCTCCATAATGGAAGACTGCAAAGTTGCTGTCATCACGGCTGCACAGGTAAAAAAATACTCTCCAAAGCCAGTCATCGTCTGTGATCAGCAGCCATGGGACCAGATAACTTCCCAGACTGTGTTCTACACATACCACAGAATGAACAGGCACCACACTGATGTACCATGTTCAGTCATAGCCTCACCTCAGGCTTTGTGCCTGCTGAATGGTGCACAGTGACGGTTATCCCACTACACAAGAGTGGAGACACCACGGACCCCAGGAACTAGCGGCCCATTAGCCTGATGAGCCTGCTCTTCAAGGCCATGGAATGTATCATCATACATCTTATAAAAAATACATTGGTAATCTCCAAACCCTGGACCATAACCATGTTGGGTTTGTAAAATGCAGATCATGTCTCCTAAACCTGATAGATGACATTGAAGCAGTCACTAGAACCGTAGACAAGGGTAAGGTGGTTCGCACAGCCTATGTAGATCTTGCCACGGCTTACAACACCACCCCACACTCTGGAAATATAGATAAACCCACTAAACTAGGTATAAATTGCTTTGTCACAAGATGGGTTGCCAACTGGCTTACTGACAGAACACACACTGTGAAAGTAGCAGACTCCAAGTATGACTTTGGACCAGTGACGTGTGCAGTACCACAGGGTCCAGTCCTGGGTCCTGTCCTGTTTAGTATCTACTTCCCTGAAGTAAACTTTAACATGGAAGGTCTGTGGCTACTGAAGTTTCCAGATGACTGCAAACTAGGAGCCATAATTGTAAACACTAAAGATGTGGACATCCTACAAAAGGGCCTCACTGAGACAGATGGCTGTTGTCAAAGCCATGGGCTCAAACAAAATGCCAAAAAGTGCATTGTCATCCCCTTTGCTAAAAACTCTGTAGCCATGAACTACAACATAGGCGGTAGTCTACTTAACACTGAAAGTGTGACAAGAGATCTTGGGTCACAGGTGGACAGTGGACACAACTGTAATAATCACATGCACACAGTAGTCAGGAAATCCTCCTACTTGGCACACCTCATCACAAAAGGAGTCTCATGCAGAATAGAAGAGGACATTGTTCCCCTCTACTCATTACTCACTAGAACTATAATAGAGTACAACGCCCCTTTTGCTATGTACCTCACAAGACAGCCACAACAACTGGAAAGCCTGCAGCAATACCTCACAAAGAGCATTAGCGGCCTGAAATACATGCCATACACAGACCATCTCAAAATGCTCCAGCTGTACCCACTCACATATCGCCTACTCAGAGGTGATCTCTGCCTAAAATACAAAGCTATGTCAAACGCAGAGTTGTTGGACATGCTCCACGTAAAACACTCACAATCCCTCTGATCTTCAGACCCAAAACCACGAGTGAAATACAAAAGGAAGGGGTGTATCCATTTACCTTATGGATACCCACACCTTCAGGTTAGTGGCACAGCATGAGGCCTTGGAGACCATGCAAGTGCAACTAACATTGGGCAAAGCTGCTTATCAGATTGTAGCCTGCTACAGATCACCTACCTTGTCTCAGGAACCTCACTCAGTATTCCTGAGAACAGTGGAAAATATAAAGGTCCTATCAAACACCATTATATGAGGAGATTACAACTACCCAAACATTGAGTGGGAGAATTACTCATGTACAACGTCCTTTGCCCAATTGTTTCCTAGAGTTTAAAAACTCAACACCCTGGAACAGCTGGTCACCACGCCCACTAGAGGTGACAACATACTGGACCTGATCATCACCAGCATGGGGTACCAGTGTTCCACAACAGAGATAAACCCCTTGCTGGTAATATCAGATCACAAAGTAATCACACTGGACATCCACATCCCCCCCAAGTCAATGTAATCA
Organism: Protopterus annectens; assembly: GCF_019279795.1. Classification (NCBI taxonomy): domain Eukaryota; kingdom Metazoa; phylum Chordata; order Ceratodontiformes; family Protopteridae; genus Protopterus; species Protopterus annectens. The sequence goes on from NC_056750.1 coordinate 858,941,185, forward strand.
CTGTGAAGACATTTTCAAAATCAAACTACACACTTCCCAAGACCAAAGTGGAAAGTTCCAAAGCCCCCTTGCTATAAGATAATGCCGTACAATCTTCCGAATCATTTACAAGTGCATCCTATGAGCATCGACAGGGATGCATGGATTGAGACATCCCAAATAAAACCAAGATGCACTCCTCCAAAAATAAGAAACCATTCTGGTGGTTGTCGCCCATAAATAAGCTAGACAACAGAAAGAGGAAACAAATACACGATAGAGCAAACTTCACAAAAGGAAATGCATCACTGATCATTATTAGGAAGAAACAATGATTGCTCATAAAATAATCCAAGGCCAGTTTCTAAAGACAAATTGCCAAGGAATGTAAGAATAACAACCACAAAGCCTTTGTTAGCTATAACAAACAAGTAGGTGGCAACTTCCAAATATGCTATCAGCTACTGAAAAATGGCAAGAAATGCACTGAACCAACTTACATTGCCTACATCCTATGGGACAAGTTCAGTGCAAACTCCCCCCATCACCCCCAAAAGGGCCTGTGTCCATCCCAGAAGAATGCAGAGCCCCAAATTTCATGGACATGCAGGTAAAGACAGCCCTCTCCAAAGCTGAGAACACAGCATCAATGGGACTGGATGGTGTCCCAGGCTGCATCTTACACCAGCTCCAAAAGGAACCCTCACCTACATTCACTGTCCAGACTCAATTGTACCACAGGCTATGTACCCAAAGAATGACATACACCAACAGTCATCCAGCTCCACAAAGGGGGTGCCACAACAGAACCTGGAAACCATTGCCCTATAGGTCTACTCAGCCTGGTCTGCAAAGCTATGGAGCAAATTATCATGGAACCCATAAACAGAGACATTGGGGACCTCCAGACACTGGACTCTACCCAACTTGGCCTTGTTAAAGGCAGATCCTGGCTCCTAAACCTAGTTGACTTATTTGAAACAGTTACAAAGGACATAGATGGAGGTGAAAGTAGTCCACACAGCCCACCTGGACCTCACTAAGGACTTTCTACACCATTCCCCACTCTGTCATCATGGACAAGCTTACCAGCTTGAACATTAACAGCTATGTCACAGGATGGGTGGCCAAGTGGCTCACAGATCAAACACACATGTTCAGGGTTGCGGGTGCCATGTCTGACTCTAAACCAGTCACAAAAGGCATCACACAGGTCTTGGTCCTGGGATCCCACCTGTTCAGTAGATACTGCTCAGAGGTACAGACAAGCATGGGAGGAGTATGGCTGAACAGGTTTGCAGATGATTGCTGTGGTCCATAATCGACTCTACGGCTGACACAGACATCCTCCAGAAGGGTCTAACAGAGACAGATACCTGGTGGCAAAACAATGCCCTCAGTCAGAATGCCAAAGAATGCATAGACATCCCCTTTGGACAAAACAAAGTGCACACAAATTACCACATAGGTGGTAATCCAGTATGTATGGAGAAAGTCGTTATGGCCCTGGGGACACAGGTAGATAGTAAACTCTCCTTTGATGATCACATGGCCAAAGTGTTTAGACATCCCTTCTATGTAGCCCACCTAATGTAACCCACTTTGTCTAGTCTGATGATGTCACCATCCTACAAATATACCTGTGGAAAAGAGAACTTACAGTAATGTGTATAGCGCGTAGTGTAAATGCGTTCTCCTGTAGTATCATAAAGTAGTTAGGTAGGGGTTTGAATCCTGCACTTGACAAGTGTGTGTGTGTGTGTGTGTGTGTGTGTGTGTGTGTGTGTGTGTGTGTGTGTGTGTTTGTGTGTGATCTCCTTGGAGAGGAGCAACCTTTTTGGAGAGTAGTAAAACACCTTAAAAGTGATATACTAATCTTTGTCAAGTCTGATGATGTCACCATCCTACAAATATACCTGTGGAAAAGAGACCTCCCAGTAATGTGTATAGCGCGTCATGTTAATGCGTACTCCTTTAGTATCATGAAGTGGTTAGGTAGGGGTTTCAATCCTGCACTCGACAGCTGTGTGTGTGTGTGTGTGTGTGTGTGTGTGTGTGTGTGTGTGTGTGTGTGTGTGTTTGTGTGTGATCTCCTTGGAGAAGAGCAACCATTTTTGGAGAGTAGTAAAACACCTTAAAAGTGGTATACTAATCTTTGTCAAGTCTGATGATGTCACCATCCTACAAATATACCTGTGGAAAAGAGACCTCCCAGTAATGTGTATAGCGCGTCGTGTTAATGCGTACTCCTCTAGTATCATGAAGTAGTTTGGTAGGGGTTTGAATCCTGCACTTGACAACTGTGTGTGTGTGCGTGTGTGTGTGTGTGTGTGTCATCTCCTTGGAGAGGAACAACCGTTTTTGGAGAGTAGTAAAACACCTTAAAAGTGGTATACTTATCTTTGTCAAGTCTGATGATGTCACCATCCTACAAATATACCTGTGGAAAGGAAAACGTCCAGTAATGTGTATAGCATGCCGTGTTAATGTGTACTGCTCTATTATCATAAAGTAGTTAGGTAGGGGTTTGAATCCTGCACTTGGTGAATGTGTGTGCTCTATGTGTGTGACACTGTTGGTCAATGTGTTGTGGGTTTTGCTTTTACTACTGTATGACATATCAGTATGACAACAGTATGTGCATTGCACATGACAGGTAGCTGTGTGGCAAATACATATACGTACATGTGACCTCAATTATATCATATGTGGGAACCCTGCTTTCTCCATGAACACATCTATCATCTTTGCCAGAGTGTGCTGCCGCTTTCCAGACCTTAGGTCACATCTGTATGCTTGTGACAAGGCCAGCCACTGCAGTGATCCCTGGCCTAGGTCATCCATGTCACACACACTCATTCGGTTTCTATTGAATTGTGTTAGTGAGGGTTTATGGCTGAGGTATATTTCAGACCTGTTCAAATGCAGCAAAGTCTTTCAATGATGGCTATTCATTATAGGTGTACAACAACCTTTGTGGATATGCATGCAGACCCCTTATTGCTTATGTGATCCAGCGAGGGATTTCAAAATACCTTTGGAAATGTGATTACCAAAGGAGAGATGACATAGCACTTGGATGCATGTACACATCGGTACCTGTTACACAAGTTGGTGGCTACTACCTATGTGGTACTGTGGGGATACTATGTTTTGTAAAGGTGGATGACTATGCCTTGGTTGGCTGATAGCTTTACAGCATGGGTTTGACAACAGGTATCTGTCTGTATGATACTCTTGTGGAGGATGTGTGTGTCATCTGGAGAAAGTATTATAGGCCATAGTATGCATTTCCAGATGTGGACGGACATATCCCTACTGTGATTGCTTGTACCTAAGAGAGCTATATGCCAAACAGGAGTAGTCTCAGGAATGGGTGCAGGTGAATACCACTGGTTACTGGCATAGTATAGTACCTGAAGGATCCAAATATTACTGTGTGTCCTACATCTGTGTGTCAGTTGTCAAGACATTGTCTAACAATTGAGTATGGTCAGGCTGTTGAGGTTATGTATACTACCAGAATGCAAAACAATGACAGATAGTAACAGTATCACCCACAGCACAGTGTCAAACCATGTCATACACACATGTGTACTCAAGTTCCAAAATGTGTGTAGTACAATGCATACTGGCCTCCAATAGAAACTATGGAGTGTTACTGTGTAATACAGGGCATGTCACCCTGCCCATGTGTCCACTATGCACATACATGCAGACAGTGCACCTCCGCCATGTTCACAAATGTACACCTGCAAATCTGTGCTTCACACATCCCACACGTACTGTCCACTCTCTAACACATGCTGCCAGTACTACACACATCAGCCAAGTGGCACGTGGGCGGACAATACACTATTGGAACTAACACTGGTGTAAACAATACTGCATTGACAATCATAGCTTTCATGCATCATGCCTGCTCAGCTGCACCTTCAAGGATATCATTACACTCTTCTGCTGACAACATGCTAAAATTGCTATACTGCTGTAAAGTCACCCTGTGCATCAGCACCATGGTAGCCTGTTCCTGCATCAATGTTACAGATGACAGGAGGTGGCACAGGTTTCATCATATGCACAGGGTGTGTTGTTGGTTTGCCAGAAGCCTACATTGAACCATACAATTGTGTGTGTGTGTGTGTGTGTGTTTGTGTGTGTGAGGGCCAACCTCACATAGCAATTATTGCAACAAGTACATGTGGGTGAGTATTGGTTCATAGGTAGGTAATAGGCTATTGGCCCAAGGGCCATATGCTACCCTGGCCTTTGACACACATGTAATTTAATTTCACGTGCCCCTGTCCAGCAGAGCCACAGAGGTGATTCCCAGGGTGTATTTCCTATCTCCCATCCAATCATCAGGATTATTCATGACGATTGCTAATGAGGAGCTTGGTTTGCTATTGATAGGTGGTTTGTTCCAGAGTATGGGATGTCTCTGAGACAGGAATCTATCCCTCCAGCATGTTCTGTTTATTGAGGTGACAAGGTTTAGGTCCCTAGAGTGTGTAGCTTGTAGAGATTGTGATCTGTTTACGTGGAGCATGTCCAACAGCTCTGGGTTTGACATAGCTTTGTATGTTAGGCAGAGGTCACCTCTGGGTAGGCGGTATGCGACACGGTCTAGCTGTGGTTTTGTGAGACGGTCTGCATAGGGCATCTGTTTGAGGCCGGTATTACTCTTTGTGAGGTATGTCTGTGGGCTTTCCAGTTGCTGTAGATGTCTTGTGAGGTACATACCATATGGGGCATTGTACTCTATAATGGGTTTTATGTGTGATGCGTATAGGGGAACACTGACCTATATTTCCCTGGATGACACACCTTTTGTGATGAGATGTGCCACGTAGACAGATTACATGACTAGTGTGGCACTGTGATTATCAAAGGGGAGACTACTGTCCACCTGTGTCCCATGGTCTCATCACACTTTCGGTGTAAAGTAGACTACCACCTATGTGGTAGTTCATGGGTACTGAGTGTTTGCCAGAAGGGATGCCAATGCAGTTTCAGCATTGAACTTGAGTCCATGGATTTCTTACCAGGCATCTGTCGCAGTGAATATGACCCTCTCTCTCTCTCTCTCTATATATATATATATATATATATATATATATATATATATATATATATACACACACACACACACACACATACATATAAACATCCATTGGTGTACATATAGATATACATATAGGCACATATACAGTCCACCTGTCATGGTGGGAATATCAATTATGTGAAGGTTGTGAGGTATACAGTTATGTAATAATATTGCACAGTGTTGTGCAGAATGCATTGAAGGTGTTCTCAGCCCATGTAGCTTTAGCAGGCCTCACTGGCTGCAACACTGCAAACCTGACAAATCATACCCACAGCATTTAACCACCACATGTCATATACCAGCACTGTATGCTGTCTTGTTTGCCACACACTACAACCTACATAGAAATATGCACATAACAACCTTCACCAACGTATATATGTCCACCCTTCACAAACAGTGAAATTCCTAACAGGGTAATTGTATTGCCTTAACTTCCCTGGTAGAGACTAAAAGAATGTTGAGTGAGACTTTTTTCATCTAGAATGGTACAACTTCCCATGG
>NC_056750.1:858949774-858954774 GCF_019279795.1 Protopterus annectens
ATTATAAAAGTGAAAATAATTTCCTTCAAGCACTAAAGACACAAGTATGCAAATAGTATTAATTTTATCATGAGAAAAGGTGGTATAAGATGACAAGTAAGACCTCAAAAAATCTAAGCCTTCCTGATGTGGGATATTTGTATAAAGTGCTTCCACGTCTAATTTGACTAACACAATATCTTTCGATGAAGGTGGAAACTTGTATAGTAAATTCAAAAAATCCCACAAGTCCCTTAAATAAAAGGGAGACTTCTGTACTATAGGATTTAGAATTAAGTCAAGAAATTCTGCAATGCTCTCCATTTTAGCTCTATTATTAGATACAATATGTCTGAAGGGAGGGTTAGTCTGACATTTATGCACTTTGGGAATGCCAAAAAACTTCCCCGAATTAGGATCCTGTACTGTTATAAATTTAGCTTCCATTTGAGAAATAGCTCCTGTTCTGAGTAGTGACGAAATAGTTCTATCAATATTATCAAATGCTCTCTTTACATCAGAAAAGACTAACCAGAGAATAATATAGACTATTATTTAAGTTAAAGTTTATGTTAAAGTTTATTTCTTCTCGTAATATTTGTACATATCCGTCTTGTTCTATTAATGCAACACCTGCCCCTTTGTCTGCTCTCTTAATTCTAATGGCTCTGTCAGTGTGTAATTCTGAAAGGGCTGACATTTGTTCTGAAGTTAAATTGAACCATTTAGTTCCACAGTTGTTAAACATTTTACGAATGTCTTTTTCACACATTTTTAGGAATATATGTAAGGTGTTGCACATTGGAGGGTTCCGTACGCTTTTTTTAATGGATAGAAAAGATAAGAGGTTAGTATTCACATTATTAATGTCATCATCGTCCAGAATATTGTCTTTCTGATACAATAATTTGAGATTATGTTTTCTTATATACAGTCTGAGGTCTACAAGTACTGTAGAAACATCCGCTCTGAAAGCTGGAATGAAAGAAAAACCTTTTTGTAATAATTGAATTACATGACAAGAAAACACTATTTGTGAGGTTAAAGATTTCAGAAATAGTATGGTTGTAATCATTGTCTAGTGTAACATCTGAAACAGTAATCAGCGGACTGCAGAGTTGTTTCGAGGTCTCCCTCTCATGAGTCTCTGTCCCTCTGCCGGTACTGAACTCTGACTCAGGTGTCCCTGCGCTGTGGTGGGTACTGATTTTCCTCTCATAAGTCTCAAACTGTCGTTGTTGGGTCCCTTGATGTATGTTGAGCTCCTCGTAAAGTACTGATCTCTCTGATGAAAGGAATTGTTGAATTTCCCCTTTCCTCTGAAAGAAACTACTTTGCCTTTTCTTCTTGTGGCTGCGGGTGAGGGAAGCAAAGTCTTTCCATTTTGTGCTAAAAAAATAGTGTTATCTCAATCGACAAGAGAACCAGGAGGATTCATAAGTAAAGGATTAGCAAGTACAGTATCTTGTGGTAAAAGAAGACGTGTTAAAGGTTCAGTAAATATCGTGGAAGCTTGAACTTTAGATGCTTGAAGTGTAGAATTTGCAGACTGAGCTGTGGGTTGAGCTGTGGAAACAGAGGGAGGGGCTGTAGAATGTCTTCCTTCACGACTACTGAGATTCCTATGTCTTCCACAACTAATGAGATTTCTATGTCTTCCACAACTACTGGGATTCCTATGACGCCTGCCATGTCTTCTATGTCTTCCACTACTACCGGGATTCCTACGACTGCTGCCATGTCTTCTAATATGTTTTCGACTTATGCACATAATGCATAAAGATTTAATTAATCCACCTTTTAGACACATCATATCTAATAAAACAAAAAAAAAAACAGAAGATTTCACAGTATCTGGATTTTATTTTGAACCCTATAGTACAACACTCACCTTTTTATATCAGAGACTCTTGGGACTTCTTAAATATATTATATTTATACCCTCCTACCACCCAAAACTACATTTTAGTTACTCTTGATATAGAAGCCCTTTACACAAACATCCCCCACATTGAAGGTATTGAATATATGAAATCCTATTTATCCCAACGCACTATCTTCTTCTAATAAAAGTAACACTATTTGTGCAGTTATTACACTAGTTTTACAAGGACATTGTTTTCACTTCAATGATACAATGTATCAACAAATCAAAGGAGTGGCAATGGGCTCTAAAGTAGCCCCTGCCTTTGCCAACCTAGTACTTTCTGCCTGGGAAATTAACACTTTAATTACACTTCCCGGCTATGAACATGTTCACCTATACCATAGATATATTGATGATGCCTTTTTCATCTGGGAGGGTGATAATACCAGCTTACTAGAATTTATTAATAATATATCTATGAGCCTTCCCTTTCTGAAATTCAACATATCTACTATAGGGTCACAGATTAATTTTTTGGACACTAATATTTCCTTTAACAAGAACACACTATCTTGGTCTTTTAATATTCATAGAAAAGCAGCTTCAGAAATAATTATTTAGATTACACTAGTATGCATCAATTCCACATGAAAAGAAATGTTGCCAGAGGACACTACATTAGACTGTCTCAAATCATTAGCAATGACAATGATTTTTATATCGAATGTTAAATATTTACTAACCTTCTATTAGAAAGAAACTATCCCTTTATTTTATTAAATTCTTTTTTATGGAAGTATTGTCACATAGATATCATAAATTCTCACCCATTATAACACATGGTTTTACACCTAAACACCGTCATTCTGACAGTGCTTATACTGATTCATAGGTTCATAGGTTTATACTAGGCTATCTGCCCTAAGGCATTTATAAGCCTAGCCCAGAGTTTTTGTGGCTTACGCCACCCCTTATGTTAAAAAATACTGTGCCCATTAGTTTGTTGTACCTCTGTCCAGCAGTGACACAGAGATGATTCCCGGGGTAAACCTGCGATCTCCCATCCACAGGTCAAGATTTCTCTTGAACAGAGCCAGTGAGGTGCTCTGCCTCACATGGAGCGGGATTTTATTCCACAACATAGGGAGTCTCTGGGTGACAAATCTATCCCTCCAGCATGTCCTATTTATATCCGTGCTAAGGTTTAAGTCGCTTGTTCTAGTGGATCTGGTTGATTTGGATTTTTTGAGGTGGAGCATGCCCATTAATTCCGGGTTGGACATGGCCTTGTATGTCAGGCACAGGTCACCTCTGAGCAGACGGTATGCGACTGAAAAGAGCTGGAGTTTCTTCAGTCTGGCAGCATATGACAGATTTTGGAGTCCCTTTATCCTTTTGGTGAGGAACTTTTGGGGTCTCTCCAATTGCTGCAGGTGTCGGGTGAGATACATCCCGAATGGGGCATTGTACTCGATCATTGGTCTGATAAGTGAAGAGTACAGGGGAACAATGACCTCACTTGATCTGGATGTGAATCCCTTCATGATCAGGTGGGCAATGTAGAAGGTTTTTCTAACCACTTTAGCAATGTGAGTGTCAAAAGAAAGGCCACTGTCAACCTGGGTCCCCAGGTCCCTGATAACCTCTTCTGTGCTTAGTGGATTGCCACCTATATGGTAGCTTGGGGTTACCTTGTTTTTCCCGAAGGGTATGACTATACATTTTTGGCATTTAACTTCAGGCCATGGCTCTGGCACCAGCTATCAGTTTCCGTGAGACCCCTCTGAAGGATATCTGTGTCCGATGTACTTTCCACTATGGCTCCCAGTTTGCAGTCATCTGCAAACTTTGTCAGCCATAGTCCTCCTATGTTAGCCTGTATTTCTGAGAAGTAGATGCCGAACAACAGGGGGCCAAGGACTGAGCCCTGTGGGACACCACTTGAGACCGGCTTGGAGTCTGACATGGCGCCAGCTACTCTAACCCTGTGGGTTCTGTCCTTAAGCCAGTTTGCAACCCATCTTGTGACATATGGGTTTACATTTAAGCTGGTAAGTTTTTCTACAATACCCGAGTGGGGTATTGTGTCGAAAGCCTTTGCAAGGTCAAGGTAGGCTGTATGGACTGCCTTTCCCCTCATCAATGGCCTTGGTGACTGTTTCGAAGAAGTCGACCAAGTTCAAAAGGCATGATCTGCCCTTGACAAAGCCAAACTGGGTCGGGTCCAATGTCTGCAAGTCCCCTATGTCTTTGTTTATGAGTTCCATTATGATCCTCTCCATAGCTTTGCAGACCAGGCTTGTTAAGTTTATGGGGCGGTAATTACCAGGGTCCATAGAGGCACCGCCTTTGTGGAGTGGGACCACAGTTGCCGTACGCCACTCCTTGGGCATGTATCCTGTGGTAAGGCTAAGATTAAACAGCTGCCTTATGTGCGGGTTTAGTTCCTCATTGAGTTCGTGTAGCACACAGCCGGGGACACAATCCGGTCCCATTGATGCTGTGTTTTTAGCTTTAGAGAGAGCAGCTTTCACCTGCGCATTTGAGATGTCTGGGAGGCTACACTCCGCTGGGATAGTTATCTCTCCTTTTGGGGAGGGGGGTGAAGTTTGCACTGAACCTGTCTGCCAGTATGTTGGCAATGTCTGTGGGTTCAGTGATTTTTGTATCATTTTGGACTAATTCTGAGCATATCTGGGAGTTTCCGCCCAGGTTTCTAACATAGCTGAAGAAGGCCTTATGATTGTCTTTTGAATCTAGGGCAATTTTTCTCTCAAAGTTGGCCTTGGATGATTTTATGAGTGCTCGTATTTTTTTACTAATATTGATCAAGGGTGTCTTCTCTTTTATGGATTTTGCTCTATCATGTAACAGCTTTCTCCTCTTATTGTAAAGTTTGTTTATGGCTGGGGCCCACCAGACTGGACATTTGCCCTTGGTGGAAAGAGTCTTGGTTTTATTAGGGATTGCCTGATCCATGCAGTCCTGGAGGTGTTCGTAGAAGGCATTTGTAAGGGCTTCCGCAGCTTGGGTTGTGGTTTCCACTGGCTCGGGGGCCTTGAAGGATACCACACCGGTCTTGAGTAGTGTGAAGTTTGCTTTAGAGAAGTTCTTCACTGTGGTCTTTTTTGTTTGGGGTGAGGGCGGGATGTGG
>NC_056750.1:858957274-858964774 GCF_019279795.1 Protopterus annectens
CCACCTCCACCTTAAACGCATCCGTCACTCCCACCGCAGACCTAACCACTGTCACACTACCCTCGTACATATCCTGTACCAGTCTTACATACTTCTCTGACACTCCTGACTTCCTCATACAATACCACAACTCCTCTCTAGGCACCCTGTCATATGATTTATCTAAGTCTACAAAAACACAATGCAACTCCTTCTGACCTTCTCTGTACTTCTCCGTCAACACTCTCAGAGCAAACATCACATCTGTAGTGCTCTTTCCTGGCATGAAACCATACTGCTGTTCACTAATCATCACGTCCCTTCTTAACCTAGCTTCCACTACTCTTTCCCATAACTTCATGCTGTGACTGATCAATTTAATCCCTCTGTAGTTACTACCCCTCTGTACATCACCCTTATTCTTAAAAATCAGTACCAAAACACTTCTCCATTCCTCAGGCATTCTCTCATTTTCCAAGATTTCATTAAACAATCTGGTTAAAAACTCCGCTGCCATTTCACCTAAACACCTCCATGCTTCCACAGGTATGTCATCTGGACCAACAGCCTTTCCATTCTTCATTCTCTTCATAGCTATCCTTACTTCCTCCTTGCTAATCCACTGCACTTCATGATTCACTATCCGCACATCATCCAACCTTCTCTCCCTCTCATTCTCTTCATTCATCAGCCCCTCAAAGTACTCTTTCCATCTGCTCAACACACTCTCCTCGCTTGTGAGTACGTTTCCCTCATTATCCTTTATCACCTTTACCTGCTGCACATCTTTACTAGCTCAGTCCCTCTGTCTAGCCAATCGGTACAGGTCCTTTTCTCCCTCCTTAGTGTCCAACCTTTCATACAGCTCTTCATACACCTTATCCTTAGCCTTCGCCACCTCTCTCTTTGCCATGCACCTCATCTCCTTATACTCCTGTCTACTTTCTTCATCTCTATAACAATCCCGCTTCTTCTTTGCCAACCTCTTTCTCTGTATACTCTCCTGTACTTCCTCATTCCACCTCCACGTCTCCTAGCTGTCCTTCCTCTGTCCAGATGTCATACCAAGCACTTTTCTAGCCATCTCCCTTACTAGCTCTGCTGTAATTACCCAGCTATTTGGTAGCTCTTCATTGCCACCCAGTGCCTGTCTTAACTCATCCCTGAACTCCACCTCACAATTACCCTTTTTCAGTTTCCACCATTAAATCCTTGGTGCTGCCCTCATACTCCTGTTCTTGATCAGCAACATCATCCTACAAACCACCATCCTATGCTGCCTAACTACACTTTTCCCAATCACCACTTTACAGTCTCCAATCTCCTTCTAACTGGCCCTCCGACATAAGATATAATCCACCTGTGTGCATCTTCCTCCACCCTTGTATGTCACCCTATGCTCCTCCCTCTTGTTAAAATATGCATTCACCACAGCCATATCCATCCTTTTCACAAACTCCACTACCATCTGACCTTCTGCATTCCTTTGTTTAACACCATACCTACCCATCACTTCCTCATCCCCTCTGTTCCCTTCACCAACATGCCCATTGAAATCTGCTCCAATCACCAGTCTCTCACCCTTGGGTACAGTTATCACCACTTCACCCAACTCACTCCAAAATGTATCTTTTTTATCCATCGCACATATGGAACATATGCACTAACAACATTCATCATTACACCATCAATTTCCAGCTTCATAAACATCACTCGATCTGACACTCTTTTCACCTCCAAAACACTCTTAGCATACTGTTCCTTCAGGATAACTCCTACGCCATTTCTCCTCCCATACACACCATGGTAAAACTATTTAAACCCACCTCCAATACACCTAGCCTTACTCCCCTTCCATCTGGTCTCTTGCACACACAATATACCAACCTTCCTTCTGTCCATCATATCGGCTAGCTCTCTCACTATACCAGTCATACTGCCAACAATAAAAGTTCTGACCCTCACTACCACAGTCCTACCCTTTCTCATCTCTTCCTACTTTCGGCCATGCGTTCCACCTCTTCTCCTCCTTCGGCCAAAAGTAGCCCAATTTCCGCCAGCACCCTGTTGGCAAACAGTACTGGTGGCGGTCGTTGTTAACTTGGGCCTCGACCGATCTGGTATAGAAATATTTACTGGTGTTTGCATGAAGTATTTGGCAAACTTTTATGCCAGATGCCCTTCCGGATGCAACCCTCCCCATTTATTCAGGCTTGGGACCATCACAAAGAAATGCACTGGTTTGTGCAATATGTGTGTGTGTGTGTGTGTGTGTGTGTGTGTGTGTGTGTGTGTGTGTGTGTGTGTGTGTGTGTGTCTGTGTGTGTGTGTGTGTATATATATATATATATATATATATGTGTGTGTGTGTGTGTGTGTGTGTGTGTGTGTGTGTGTGTGTGTGTGTGTGTCTATATATGTATGTATGAGTGTGTGTGTGTGTGTGTGTGTGTGTGTGTCTATATATGTATGTATGTGTGTGTGTGTGTGTGTGTGTGTGTGTGTGTGTGTGTGTGTGTGTGTGTGTGTGTGTATCTATATATATATATATATATATATATATATATATATATATATATATATATATGTGTGTGTGTGTATATATATATATATATATATATATATATATATCAAAAAGAACAAACCAAAGCCCAAAATAGCTCCAACAACGAAATAAACCCAATCGGAAGATATATCCAACACAATGTAATATTCAAAGTCAAATCAACAAACTCTGCTGTAGTAATGTACCAAAAAGTATTTCTTTTATTGACGTTAGCGCTTTCGCGGATGTTCCGCTTCATCAGACGTTACAATTAATTAACAAACAATCAAATTTTATATATATTCCAATTCAAAAAACGTCACATCCTATAATCAAAGCATTACCTCATTTCCTTGCATTGCTGAATAAAAACAACAGTGTATCATCTAATCAGTCTTCATGTATTAAAACCATAATCACACTTAAAACATCTAGAGTTAAAAAGCCAAAAATAAAACTAAAATAAATCCATACTCTTGTTAACTACGTATAGTCAGTGTAGAATAAAGCGCTCATAATAAATCAACATTAAATCATTTCTAAAACATAATTACTTACTGATGTTTATAAAGTAGCAACATCAAATAAAGACACATAAACCATCCCTACCTACTCAAATTGCAACGCTAGTTCAATAATGACATCAATTCAACGTATTTAACAGTTGGTATTAAATCCATCGTAATGCAATCTAATTCGTACAGTACATACAGCATTCCACTAAATCAGCAGAACGAGACTCCACAAACTATTGGCCCCAAACAAATCCAAAAAGTATAATATACAAAAAATGTATATATGTACAACATGAAACTAGTGAAAGAACAATAATATTGGACTAAAATAATCATAAAAGTCCCTATAAACCAAACTTCCTACCCAAGATTAACTTTCAGTTAGGCATAACTAACCTGACATCAGGGAGACATGGAAATAGTACCAAAATGTAAACAAATGGCACTAGACAAATCAAATTCCAAAGTGCAACAACAACTGTATGACTAACCTGATAAAAAACATAGAAGGAACAGTCCAAAAGCACGAACAGCTTATTCAAAGCAAATCAAGCTGAAAAGAGCAACAACAGACAAGCTGCATCTCACGCTAGCATAACATAATATAATGATAAGTACGGGACCGAAACCTTGTTATATAAACCGCCGTTCACTTCAGAACCTTATACTTAAGACTGTATCTCAAAAGTAATATTATAATCCAATTATTAACAACATGTCAAATGACATAAAATAACATAATATGCGGTTATATTCAAAATATCTTACGTCCAGCGTACTCGTGCCTTTCCATAAATACATTCATGCCAGTAAGCCAGTAGCAGAATAAATAATTTGTAATGAACAAGTCAAATGTTAAAAACAAAGCGACCACATAACTGACCTAACAACAGAGAGAGACATCGAAGCAACGATACCAGGAAGTAAAATATTCCGTATTAAACAAATCAAACGTTAAAGAGCAATAGTAATTTCCAATCGGGTTGCATCTCATGCAGTCTTAACATAATACAGTGATGCACATTAAACTGAAATACAGTCATACATATCACTATTCAACTGCAAACATTCTGTTTGAAGCTAATTACAGAAATAATACTAAAACCTAGTTATTAACAGCATATTCACCGACATCAAATAGTATGATAAAGAGAAAATTGTTATAGTAAAATTGGGAAATCAAAGATATCCTGCATCAAACTTACTTAAACCTTTCCATCAATATAATCATAACATCAAACAACCAATGACATAAAGACAATCACTCAGAGTATCTAGCTCTTAATAGATCTAGCTTTCAAATGTGGTTTTAATGGCACACAATCATTGAGGCCTCTCCCCCGATGTGCTGCCAACCGCAAAATCCATTCAGTTTCAGATAGCTCAGTGGTGTTAACCAAATCACCCCCTCTTAAATCAGGGGTTTGAGTATGTAATACCTGAAACAAGAAAATATGTTGGTCAAACTGTAACATATGTTTAGAGATAGCACTACAAGTATCCAACCTAGTGAAACAATAAAGATGATCTCTAATACGCTCTCGTAGAGACCTGTTTGTCTTCCCAACATAAAACATAAAACAGGTCTGGCAGCAAGCTACATACACAAGGTTCCTGGTGTTACAGTCGGCCTTACATCCAATTTGCCAAAGCTTCCCATCATTTGAATTTCTAAAAAAATCTGGATGTATCTATATATGAACATTGGGGACAGGAACCACATTTTCTAGTCCCATATTCAAGAACTGAATTATTTAACCTAGTGGTCACAGATAAATTGGGAAAACATAAGTGTTGCTTCAAGTTTTTTGAATTATTAAAGACATAACGTGAACAGTTCCCCACTATCCTACGTAAGTCTTCATCTGTTGTCAAGATATTCCAATTGTCCTGAACTACCTTCTGGACTAACTCCAGGTTTTTAGCATACGGTAAAATCAATGGTAATTGTAAACCATCACCCAATTGAACATGATTGTCAGATCGAATCTCTCTATTTGAGTAGTATGGTTTACCTCTGCCTTTTCTAAGTCTCATAGTATCATTACATATATTATCTAAATCCATGAGATTATAGCCTCTTTCACAAAAATCACTCTTTAACTTACCCAACTCAGAATAAAATAAAGTATCTTCTGAACAAAGCCGAGAAACTCTCAGGCTTGTCCTTTGACTGCATTCTTGAATGTTTTGGGATGGTGCATATTGTCGGCCTGTAAAAATGAAGCCTTATAACAACTCTTCCTAAAAATGTTGGTCTTAAACGTACCATTGTCCCTGAATATTGTAACATCCAGGTAGTCAATGGAGTCAAAAGAAGCATTCATAGTAAAGTTGAGAAAACAATCCAAGTCATTCACACATTTGAAGAAAGACTCTAGGGATGCACTGGTGCCCTGCCATAGGAGAAAGAGGTCGTCGACGAAACGTCGGTAAAAGACGATGTTTGGACAGGTCAACATGACCTCTCTCTCCCAGGCTGCCAACACAAGATTGGCATAAGTGTTGGCACAACTGGTGCCCATGGCGACACCAGTGCGCTGCCGATAGAGTCTATCCGAGAATGTAAAGAAATTATTCTCCAATACAGTTTCCAACAGCAATGTCAATAAATCGGCCTCAGTTACAGTTAATGTTTCACATAGCAACGTCTTAACCATTCTAATGCCACTATTATTGGGGATGCATGTGAACAATGAAACAACATCCATTGTTACCAAATGCAATCCCTCAATGCTATCAAGACCTTGGACGAAACCATACAGATCAGTTAAAAACTGTCCTGTGTCCTTCAAAATATATTCAAACCTATTCAAGGTCATCTTTAACTTCTTATCCAAATATATGGAAATAGGTTGAGTAATCCACCCTTCACCCGCAACTATCGGTCTAAAGGGACGTACAATCGCATTCTTATGGACCTTAGGAAGACCATTTATCGAAGGTATCCTAGGGTACTCCACTGTAAAATAGTCATAAATTTACGTTGACAAAAGATCTAGTGATCTACATTCTAATAGCATGTTACGTATAGTATGCAAGATTTCTCTAACTCTAATGAAGTCACTACCTCATATGCATCAGTAGATAACATAGTCAACATTGACTCAACATAGAAGTCCCTGTCCATGACAACTATTAATCCTCCTTGGTCAGCGGGTCGTATGATAATATCATTGTTACTTTTTAGGGCAGAGAAAGCGTCCAATTGGGATGGATTCAAATTGTCTGCTAAGTCAAAGTCACCAGTCTTGAAACCCTGATAGAGGTCATTGTCAACAGCTTTGATGAATAATTCCAGACTAGGCGTCAATCGTGGATTAATCAGACTTTTACGTTTGTAAATACGCTCACCTTCAATTGTAGTGTCTTTAAACAAAAGCTTAAGATTGGCATTCCTAGCAAACAGCCTCACAGCAAGAAGATACTCACTAATATCCGCTCTCTTACTTGGAACAAACGATAGACCTTTATCAAGAACAGAAATTTCCATATCAGTTAGTGTATGAGATGAAATATTCCAGACTAACGAGTCTGTCCTCCTTTCTGCTTGTATACCTGATATTCCATGTTGGTGTCCCGTCGTTTGGCCCCTCTGTCGTAGTCCAAGTCTATCGACCTCTTTCTCCCCACCCGAATGGGGAGTGGATGAACGGGAAAATCCTGATGGTCAGATACCTTTAATTTATCCAGCTGTATTTTACGTCTCACCACAGTGCCTGCATGATTAGGTACATCATCCCCTGATGTTACATGTGTGTTGCGAACTTCGGCTGGAGTAAAATACACAGATGTGA
This sequence comes from Protopterus annectens, assembly GCF_019279795.1. NCBI lineage: Eukaryota > Metazoa > Chordata > Ceratodontiformes > Protopteridae > Protopterus > Protopterus annectens. The sequence continues at coordinate 858,964,111 of NC_056750.1, forward strand.
CTGATTTTGGAGAGAGCAGTATTTCATTTGATCTATCATGTGCATCAACCACATTTCTGATCTCACAATCTTCTAATTGTGGCTGTTCAGATCTAGGCGGTGTTGTCGCCTTATTAGCATTAACTGAAATAATGCCAAACGAGTCAGTATTCTTATTAGGCTTTGAAGATGTAGAAAAGTTATTATTACTCACGATATTCTGTCTTGAAGAAGCCATAGTCCTGGGCCATATAAAGACATTGTTGCTGTCAAAATCTTTTTTGTCTCTCATGAGTTTCTTCTTCTTTTGGGCTAATAAACTATTCTCATAGCGTGTAACACGATCTAACAGTTCATGTAAAAATACATCAGTCAAGTCAGTGTTCGTTAACTCTATAAGTTTACGCTGCTGTTCAACGATGTTATCTAATATTTCAAGCTCTTTTGGCTTGAAAAAATCCACTAGTAGTTGCATATAAGCCATACTTGCTTTTAAATTAATCTTTTGCCACTGTATTAATAGGTCGGGGTAGGTGTTCCCATACGTTGGCATATTTAATATGTGAAGTCCCCTCGGCACAACCTTGTTGTGCATACTAGCCTCCATATGATATCGCTGGCACTGTAATCGTTTATATTTGAAAAAATTATTCTCCATGTCTCTCTTAATTTGTCTCACCAAAAT
>NC_056750.1:858969774-858972274 GCF_019279795.1 Protopterus annectens
ATTTTACATTAAGAAGGTTCGTGGTCTGCACTCTTGTGGGAGAAGAGGCTGGACTCTGCCCTTCTGAGCTGGAAATTTCTGGTTAAAGGTTTATAGTGCCTGAATATTTGAACTGTATCTTACTGAAATTGGTACACCTTGTTTGCTCTAGCATAGACTAGATCCAGGCCTGCTGAATATAGCTTTGTTTATATGCTTTTTGTTTGTTTGCTTGTTATTTCCCTGGAAGCTAATTCCACCTAATACGCAACTTCTCAGCGCTTCTGTGGATCACTAGTGATATCTGCATTGCTTACTGTACTTATTTCCTTGTTTCACTTGAAAGAAAGTTACTGTTTGTCGTTTTTGCATTTAGTTACTTGTAACACATTGCACTCAAGTTACCTGGCACTTGCTCACTAAAGCAATTATATAAGTCAGCACTAAAAATTAAAAGCACTACACCCTCACTCCCCACTGGCCCTTGTTTTCAATTAAGGATTTCCCAATATTATTCTAGCATGTCCAAAGGTCAGTTGTCAATCTCCTCTCCGGTTCAGCTGGTGAATCTGGGAATCTTGAGGCAATGTTATAACTGCCTCTTGTACAAAGACAACCCTCTCCTCCTCCCACATAACACAAATACTTGCGAGAGATGCAGCTATTTAGCCAAACTGGAGGCTGAGCTCTCTCAACTCAGGACTGGCAAGACCAGACAGGAGGAGAAGGCAACTACACACACCACAAAACCAGCCTCACATAATGCTACCACTCCACTGAATCAAACACATAAACACACAAAGACATACTCGGAGGCTCTGAGTAAAAATTTACCTAAACAGCAGAGGCCTCCAAAGCAGACACCCAAACAACTGCTACCTCAAGACACCCCACAAGCAACACATAAACCACAAAAGCAGTGTGCAAAGCAGTCACAGCCCTTAAGGCCAAATACAACACCAAACATACTTGTCATAGGTGACTCCATAGTCAGACACACTGACGTCCCACTCACCAGGCTGAACAAGGAGAGGGTCACAGTAAGCTGCCTATCGGGCGCTAGAATCCGCCACATAACACAAGCACTCGGGTCACTCCACGGCAAGTACAAATATGACACAGTCATTGTCCATGCTGGTGTGAACGACCTGAAACGTACCTCCCTGGTCTACATGAAAAGAGACATAGAGGAGCTCTCTGATTATGTAGCCCAGGCAGGTATGACCCTAACCCTGAGCAGTATCCTTCCTTCACCAAGAATGATGCCACAATATAGAGACAAGATGATCAGCTTTAACAATTGGCTTAATGTCTGGTGTCATTCAAAGGGGATCCAGTGTCTGTCTGCCTGGGTTGACATGCTTGACAAGCCACGCTGCTTCGCAAGGGACGGCTTGCACCTGTCACGCCTGGGATCTCGGGTATTGGCTAAGGCTCTTGCCACCCCATAGTTCCTTTTTAGGCAAGGCTCAAATTCTAAACCTACCACCCTAGAAAACAAAAATGGGAAGAAACTGAGGGTAATGCTGCTCAATGCCAGAAGTCTAAATCTCAAAATGCACGCACTCAAGGCCCTTCTCAGTATGGAGAACATCAATGTCTGTGCTGTAACTGAAACCTGGTTCAAGGCTCCTGAGAGCACCCGGCACTATTAGGTTTTACCTCATATCATGCGTTCGCCCCAAAACCCGGACCACACCACAAAGGAGGGGTGTATCCATATTCATAAAGGATACCCACACCTCCAGGTTGGTGGCAATGCACGAAGCTTCGAAACCATCCAGGTGCAACTAACCATAGGCAAAACTGCTCTACAAATTGTAGCATGCTACAGGCCACCCTCTCAAACTCAGGAAACCCACACAGCCTTCCTGAAGACACTGGAGGGTATAAATGTATCTCCAAACACCATCATATTGGGTGACTTCAACTACCGAATATAGACTGGGAACATTACTCAAGCCCTAACTTTCTAGCCCAACGGTTCCTGGAGTTCATAAATTCAAATGCCATGGAACAACTAGTCACTGTTCCCACGAGAGGAGAAAATATACTAGATCTCATTGTCACAAACATGGGGACAAAATGCTCCACACCGGAAGTATATCCCTCATTGGTGAGATCTGATCATAAACTAATCTCACTGGAAATCCACATCCCGCCCCCACCCCCAAAAAAAAAAACCATAGTGAAGAACTTCTCTAAAGCAAACTTCACACTACTCAAGACTGGTGTGGTATCCTTCAAGGCCCCTGAGCCAGTGGAAACCACAACCCAAGCTGCGGAAGCCCTTACAAATGCCTTCTATGAACACCTCCAGGACTGCATGGATCAGGCAATCCCAAATAAAACCAAGACTCTTTCCACAAAGGGCAAACGTCCAGTCTGGTGGACCCCAGCCATTAACAAACTTTACAATAAGAGGAGAAAGCTATTACATGATAGAACAAAATCCATAAAAGGGAAGTCACCCCTGATCATTATTAGTAAAAAAATATGAGCACTCATAAAATCAACTAAG